>NC_092232.1:60577757-60620160 GCF_036320965.1 Panulirus ornatus | reverse complement strand
AACAACATATATACATCCTGTTATACAACTGATGTTACTGTCTGACGTATGTATGGTGCGGCTTGATGACCTTACCTGCTGATGGTCAAACATGTTATCATGTTGCAAATATCGTGATTTGTATGTTTTGTTGTGTGGCACAGATTCTGGTGTAGATATCTTTAATAACCTTTACCAGTTACTATCCAGTATAGTGAACGATAGACAGACTTACGTGTTACAGACTCCGTATGATAAACACCTCACGAACCTCGACACAAACATTTATATGTTGGGTAAGATCAGAGAACGAGTCGTCCAGTGGCAGAACATAAACCTACAACATATAACAACAACAACAACAACAACAACAACAAACAACTGTTATGTGAAGATCTAGTTATTCAAAGTGAGATGATCACAAGGAAGTTAGGGATATAGAAGAGTAGGAGTGAGGTATAAGCTGGAGGCCCAGCCACCGTGGCTGGTGCTATATAGAGCAGTGAGGGATAACACCATATCTTAACCCCTGGTGATGTGTGAGCTTATAAACACTGGTGGTATTTATGGCGGCCACCAACCAGGAAGTAATGTTCACCAGGTATTGCTCTGCTCTACACTGATCCAACAACTACAAGGATAATGTTGTTATAACCTTCTTGATCATGCTGGTTATAGAAGCATTATAGATACATGTTGGTGACACAAGGATAATGTTGTTATAACCTTCTTGATCATGCTGGTTATAGAAGTATTATAGATACATGTTGGTGACACAAGGATAATGTTGTTATAACCTTCTTGATCATGCTGGTTATAGAAGTATTATAGATACATGTTGGTGACACATCATAATGATGGTCTCGTCTGGTGTCCACATAACCACAGTACTTTACTACAGTACATACAGTAATATCAGTCGTAACAACACTATGTATGTAGTCGTGATTACCGTAACATGTGAGTGGCAAGATTGGATGACGTAACGTAACAATATCAGACTTCATCATTCTCAATAGTTTAGGTGGATCATGTAATATTTGGCGTTGCTTCATGTTTTATCAGTTGATAAAATGATGGTTGGCCTAATGACCTTCACAAGTCAGTGGTCATTAAATCCCACACAGCAACCAACCACTCAGGATGACCAGGAGGGAGCCACCTGGTGCAGACCAAGTGTACCAGCCTGGTGGAGAGGATCAACTGCTCCACCTCAGGATAAGAGCTGCTCAAGTTCTGTAGTGAGGGACACTCCAAGTGGCATGTGAAACTACCAGTCTTAGTTATAAACTACCGCCCCGCTGGCCGGTGGGTGGCTGTGGCCAACATGAACCCAGGGGCTACACACACACACACACACACACACCGCCCACTGACCTGACCACCGGCCGGTGGGTGGCTGTGGCCAACATGAACCCAGGGGCTACACACCGCCCACTGACCTGACCACCGGCCGGTGGGTGGGTGTGGCCAACATGAACCCAGGGGCTACACACACACACACACACACACACACACACACACACACACACCGCCCACTGACCTGACCACCGGCCAGTGGGTGGCTGTGGCCAACATGAACCCAGGGGCTACACACCGCCCACTGACCTGACCACCGGCCGGTGGGTGGCTGTGGCCAACATGAACCCAGGGGCTACACACCGCCCACTGACCTGACCACCGGCCGGTGGGTGGGTGTGGCCAACATGAACCCAGGGGCTACACACACACACACACACACACACACACACACACACCGCCCACTGACCTGACCACCGGCCAGTGGGTGGCTGTGGCCAACATGAACCCAGGGGCCACACACACCGCCCACTGACCTGACCACCGGCCGGTGGGTGGCTGTGGCCAACATGAACCCAGGGGCTACACACACACACACACACACACCGCCCACTGACCTGACCACCGGCCAGTGGGTGGCTGTGGCCAACATGAACCCAGGGGCTACACACACACACACACACACACACAGAGCGGCGCCAGGCTGGAGGCGGGGCATCGTGACGTCACAGGCAAGTCCCTCCCCCCGCCAGATCCAAACATGTGTTGTGTCTGGTGATGGCGGTTCAAGATTTCCCACATTAATATTGATCTTTATATTATCATCCACTCCCAAAGTCACCTGGCATTCTTGTGTTTCAACAACAGACGTGATATATGCAACACCAGGCAAACATTGTACCATTATCTGATAGGTTAATTGGTGCACAATCAAGAACCAGTGAATTTCATCGCCGCCATAAGTAAGTAAGGAAGGTGACTTTAATGATGATAAATACGACCTGGTATGGCTGTGTCTACACACTACCGCCATCTGGTCAACATTGTACATACCAACATTTAAACTGTCACATTCAACCACAAGGTTTAAAGTCACTCATGAAAACGCGAACTTAAAATCTATCCATTTAAATCTACCATTCATCAATAAACATTTAAACACCATCATTTGAACGTAAACCTTCCAGCTGCGTTATTTTACCAGAGTCCTTTAAGATATGTCATATAAACACAAAACTTAAATGTACGTTAAGCTTGTGCAAACCATCAATGAATCTCAAACTTTTGAATTAGAATTGTAATGAAAATGCGAACTTTTAACTCTGTCAAATTACAGCTATTGTACAAAATGATTTACTTAATTGACAAATTTTAATGTCACTTAATTTAACGATATCCTTTGTGGTTCATCTCTGATACACAAACCTTTTAACTTTGTCTCTAGAACTGAACACAACCATTAAGTTTCATAATTGGAATGGAAATTTGGATAATCTATCAAAATTCGTCATATAACGCGAACTTTTAAATCCTTCCATTCAGTTGGGCCGTTACTTGCCTGGTTGCCATTCATAATATGTCCTTTTATATTGTATGTTGACTACGCTCTCATTCATTCGTCATTTGGATCGTCTCACTGATATTCCATTCATAAACTTCATTCCTGCAGCTTATTTTTGACCGCCATGTTGCTTCTTTAAGGTATATAATTCTTTGTGTATTTAATAATAGAAGATTCAATGATATTTCTCGTGGTACTGGAATTAGAGTTAATAATGCCATCTCAGTTATTAACTCTAACTCCAGCACCACGAGAAATATCATTGAATCTTCTATTTCTGAATACACAAAGAATTATAATCTTAATATTAGTGATGGTCTATACAAATTGGATAACTTTAATGTTGACAAAATTAGTAAACAATTCACCTTCTTGTCCACATAATAAGTTTATGATGCGCTTGTTGTCTGTCTTGGACAATCACATGTTTACCATATGGCGTCCTAGCTACGTTTCTTCGTTGTATATCAACTGACTGTTATATTTCTCTCTTGTGTCTCCCTTGATGATGTGTGTAATACACGAAAGTGCACTTGGGAACTTATCGTGTTTCATTTTCCCCGTGTACTCAAAGGAATATACTTGATCACGTGCAAAATTGTGATCCTTTCCAATATATATATATATTTTTTTTCTTTCTTTTAAACTATTCGCCATTTCCCGCGTTAGCGAGGTAGCGTTAAGAACAGAGGACTGGGCCTTTATTGGAATATCCTCACCTGGCCCCCTCTGTGCCTTCTTTTGGAAAAAAAAAAAAAAGCGAGAGGGGAGGATTTCCAGCCCCCCGCTCCCTCCCCTTTTAGTCGCCTTCTACGACACGCAGGGAATACGTGGGAAGAATTCTTAATCCCCTATCCCCAGGGATAATATATATATATATATATATATATATATATATATATATATATATATATATATATATATATATATATATATATATATATCCATTAGTATGTTTACTTTCGATAATGAGGAACAGAAGAATAAGCCAAACAAGTAAATTTCGTCAAAGACATCTCTCTTTTCTAAACGCTGCCTCGCAAAGATTTTCATTAATTCAAATTGAAGAAACAGACGTATTTTCTATTGTCTGGTTAGCTCAGTGGTAGAGCGTGAGTCTCACACACTCAAGGTCGTGGGTTCGAGACCCACACCAGACATAATTTTTGTCTTTTTCTTGTTTCATTTTGTCCGCATCACATGTGTGCAACATTCAGTATGTTCATCCAACGTTATAGTGAAGATCTTCACAATAAATTGGGGTTTTCGACCTTATCTGAAAGGGTCAGGTCCACCAAGACGTCCTTGAAATCTTCCAGAAGCTTCTGGCGATCCTCCTCCAACTGCTGGGCACATCAGAGTTAACATGGGCCGGACATCGGTTGTGGAACGACTTAATCTGCTTCCGGTAGTTAGCAGGGATGATAATGAGGGCTCTGACCTCATACCAGGTCCGCTTAGTTCCAGTCTATTGTTTAGTTCCAGTCTATTGTTTAGTTCCAGTCTATTGCAACGACAATAAAAAAGTAAAACTCATTTCTTCGTGGAAAATTGAGAGGAAAACACGACAGCAACATGGAGATTTACCCTGTGGTTATTTTGCCGGCTAGTCGGCAACGGTCGGTCAAACAGTATTTTGCCGTGGTAATCTCAGTACTTCATATAATACTATGTCACAAAATATGTTCTTGGGGGCGTAGCTCAGTGGTAGAGCCCTCGCTTGGCATGCGAGAGGACCCGGGTTCAAACCCCGGCGCCTCCATTTTTTATTTGGGAAATTCATTGTTTTCAGTCTTGTATATTCATAAGTATATATATATATATATATATATATATATATATATATATATATATATATATATATATTTTTTTTTTTTTATACTTTGTCGCTGTCTCCCGCGTTTGCGAGGTAGCGCAAGGAAACAGACGAAAGAAATGGCCCAACCCCCCCCCCCCATACACATGTATATACACACGTCCACACACGCAAATATACATACCTACACAGCTTTCCATGGTTTACCCCAGACGCTTCACATGCCTTGATTCAATCCACTGACAGCACGTCAACCCCGGTATACTACATCGCTCCAATTCACTCTATTCCTTGCCCTCCTTTCACCCTCCTGCATGTTCAGGCCCCGATCACACAAAAATCTTTTTCACTCCATCTTTCCACCTCCAATTTGGTCTCCCTCTTCTTCTTGCTCCCTCCACCTCCGACACATATATCCTCTTGATCAATCTTTCCTCACTCATCCTCTCCATGTGCCCAAGCCACTTCAAAACACCCTCTTCTGCTCTCTCAACCACGCTCTTTTTATTTCCACACATCTCTCTTACCCTTACGTTAATCACTCGATCAAACCACCTCACACCACACATTGTCCTCAAACATCTCATTTCCAGCACATCCATCCTCCTGCGCACAACTCTATCCATAGCCCACGCCTTGCAACCATACAACATTGTTGGAACCACTATTCCTTCAAACATACCCATTTTTGCTTTCCGAGATAATGTTCTCGACTTCCACACATTCTTCAAGGCCCCCAGAATTTTCGCCCCCTCCCCCACCCTATGATCCACTTCCGCTTCCATGGTTCCATCCGCTGCCAGATCCACTCCCAGATATCTAAAACACTTCACTTCCTCCAGTTTTTCTCCATTCAAACTCACCTCCCAATTGACTTGACCCTCAACCCTACTGTACCTAATAACCTTGCTCTTATTCACATTTACTCTTAACTTTCTTCTTCCACACACTTTACCAAACTCAGTCACCAGCTTCTGCAGTTTCTCACATGAATCAGCCACCAGCGCTGTATCATCAGCGAACAACAACTGACTCACTTCCCAAGCTCTCTCATCCCCAACAGACTTCATACTTGCCCCTCTTTCCAAAACTCTTGCGTTTACCTCCCTAACAACCCCATCCATAAACAAATTAAACAACCATGGAGACATCACACACCCCTGCCGCAAACCTACATTCACTGAGAACCAATCACTTTCCTCTCTTCCTACACGTACACATGCCTTACATCCTCGATAAAAACTTTTCACTGCTTCTACAACTTTCCTCCCACACCATATATTCTTAATACCTTCCACAGAGCATCTCTATCAACTCTATCATATGCCTTCTCCAGATCCATAAATGCTACATACAAATCCATTTGCTTTTCTAAGTATTTCTCACATACATTCTTCAAAGCAAACACCTGATCCACACATCCTCTACCACTTCTGAAACCACACTGCTCTTCCCCAATCTGATGCTCTGTACATGCCTTCACCCTCTCAATCAATACCCTCCCATATAATTTACCAGGAATACTCAACAAACTTATACCTCTGTAATTTGAGCACTCACTCTTATCCCCTTTGCCTTTGTACAATGGCACTATGCACGCATTCCGCCAATCCTTAGGCACCTCACCATGAGTCATACATACATTAAATAACCTTACCAACCAGTCAACAATACAGTCACCCCCTTTTTTTATAAATTCCACTGCAATACCATCCAAACCTGCTGCCTTGCCGGCTTTCATCTTCCGCAAAGCTTTCACTACCTCTTCTCTGTTTACCAAATCATTTTCCCTAACCCTCTCACTTTGCACACCACCTCGACCAAAACACCCTATATCTGCCACTCTATCATCAAACACATTCAACAAACCTTCAAAATACTCACTCCATCTCCTTCTCACATCACCACTACTTGTTATCACCTCCCCATTTGCGCCCTTCACTGAAGTTCCCATTTGCTCCCTTGTCTTACGCACTTTATTTACCTCCTTCCAGAACATCTTTTTATTCTCCCTAAAATTTAATGAAACTCTCTCACCCCAACTCTCATTTGCCCTTTTTTTCACCTCTTGCACCTTTCTCTTGACCTCCTGTCTCTTTCTTTTATACATCTCCCACTCATTTGCATTTTTTCCCTGCAAAAATCGTCCAAATGCCTCTCTCTTCTCTTTCACTAATACTCTTACTTCTTCCTCCCACCACTCACTACCCTTTCTAATCAACCCACCTCCCACTCTTCTCATGCCACAAGCATCTTTTGCGCAATCCATCACTGATTCCCTAAATACATCCCATTCCTCCCCCACTCCCCTTGCTTTCATTGTTCTCACCTTTTTCCATTCTGTACTCAGTCTCTCCTGGTACTTCCTCACACAGGTCTCCTTCTCAAGCTCACTTACTCTCACCACCCTCTTCACCCCAATATATATATATATATATATATATATATATATATATATATATATATATATATATATATATATATATATATATATATATATATATATATATATATATATACATATATATATATATATATATATATATATATATATATATATATATATATATATATATATATATATATATATATATATATATTAAGTTAAGCATCGTTGGGTCTGGTTAGTACTTGGATGGGTGACCGTCTGGGAACACCAGATGCTGTTATCCCTGGGGATAGGGAAGAAAGTATACTTGCCACGTATTCCCTGCGTGGCGTACAAGGCGACTAAAAGGGGAGGGAGCAGAAGGCCGGAAATCCTTTACTCTCATTTTCAATTTTTCAAAAGACGGAACAGAGAAGACATAAGGATATTGTAAAGGTGTAACTAATATAAGATATAAGAATGAATGGAAGATACGGATGTAGCTGAAACAAGGAGTAATGAAGATTAAGATGCAATGAAAATTATTCTGTAGTGAAGATAAATATATATGTTGAAATTTTGTATTGAACGTCAAGAAGTAATGATAATGATGAAAGTGTAGTGACGATGAGGGTTTAGTTAGGGAGTGGTGACAATTGCCTTTACAATGATAATAAGGAGGTAACACAATGAGGAACACAAACTTTCCAAAGCTACGTTCAAGTCAGACTTTGAACTAAGTTCGGTAAACAGAAGAGTGATGTTAAGATGAGAGTGTAGTAAGGAAGAGTATAGTGATGATAAGGATATTGTCAAGATAGCTTGTAATGAAGGAAAGAATGTAGTGAAGGTATGAATGTAGTAGAGATAAGGGTTATCAAGCTGTATGGTTTAATCAAAATGATTATGAAGTAAAGATAAGAATTATTTTTAGTGAACATTAGAGAGTGCAATGATGATGGTATGGTAGAAATAACGGTGTAGTGAAGAAGAGAGTGTAGGGAAGATATGATTTAGTGAATATACGCTTGTAGTGAAGATACACGTTAGTGAATATGAGGTTGTAGTGAACTTAAACTTATTGACCTGATCCCCCAAATCCTCCAAACAACGTTCAAGGGCGGATCCAAAGCCGACCGAAAAGGTTATTTCTCTGTGTATTGTTAGTGGTGGTGGTGGTGTGTAGGTGTGTGTAATCATCTATTTGCACTGGTCGGGCCCCGTGTAAGTACGTTGTTTGTGTGAGCGGGTAAAATCTAAAGCCTTCCTTGAAAGCAGCTTAGTCAAGATAAGGTCATATGAAGATGAGGTTGTAGTGAAGATTATGATAATCCTTGCTAGTGAAGATAAAGGGATTAAGGAGAGGAGATGTAGTAAAGAAGAGTATAGTGAACACAAAAGGATTCAAGCTAGGTGCAGGGTCGGCCTAAGGGCTTGAACTTACATTTTAGGTCAAAGACATCACCAGTACATCCCGGCCAGCCTTAAAGTTATCCGCACACACACACACACACACACACACACATATATATATATATATATATATATATATATATATATATATATATATATATATATATATATATATATATATATATATATATATATATATATATATATATATATACATATATATATATATATATATATATCACAAACTTCCAACAGCCAGGATCGAACCCGTGACCCCTGTGGAGCAGGCGGAGAAAGACCGGTGTAGCCACCGTTGCTCACCAACGTGAGCCGAAGGGCATTCGAGTACATAGTATTCGAATAGTTATTTCTCTATTAGGGGCGGTCATAGCCTAGCGGTAGCGTTCCCGCCTGTTGCACAGGGGTTCCGGGTTCGATCCTAGCTGTTGGAGGTTTGTATGTTTCATGAAAGTGCGCCTTCGTATGCACTTAGTTTGTATATATATATTTGCATATATGTATATATTCCTATGAGTCCACGAGGAAAATGAAACACGATAAGTTCCCAAGAGGACTTTCGTGTAATAATGGCATGCAAGTATGAAAGATAGAGTATGAAAGACAAAGACAGTGGCCAAGTGTAATGTGTTCTGTGTCCTTGATAAACATTTGATGTGACTCATTCAGATAAGGTCCAAAACGCCAGTAGTGAAGATGTACAAAGGATAATAGAACGATGTACGTACGTACGTACGTAGTGTATCTTGACTGATAGAAAGTACTGAAAGCGGCAGGAAGTAGTGAGATACTGTATTGTGCTTCGTACAAGACTGGCGGGCGACTCCGTCCTTCGTGCTGTGCCACACACAGTCTGGTGATTGTCGGGATGTGTAGCCATAATGTTTGATGTTATGACCATTAGTGATACATCATGTGATGTTTACTATCACAACATCGGCTTCTTCCTCCTCCTCCAGGAGAGTGGCAATCAGGTGGCGGTTATTGTGGTAGCCCGGCACATGCAATTGTAAGATTTCAAGCAACATTGTGAAAATGAGACACATTATAAAGAGTTCCATAATTTCTCTAATTCTTCCCCAAATTCATGTGGACCTGCAACACTGAAAATGTTTAAATACCGCTGGTGTAGAGGGAGGGAGAGGGAGGCCTGGGATGAGAGTGAGGCTTTGTAGGAGAGAAAGGCTCGGGATGAGAGAGGCTGAACACAAGATGTTTGGCCGGAGAGTGAGGCTTTGAAGGAGAGAGAGGCTTGGGATGAGAGAGGCTGGGCATGAGAGAGGCTTGGCAGGAGAGTGAGGCTTCGAAGTTGAGAGAAGCTCGGGATGAGAGAAAGCTAAACATGAGAGAGACTTGTGGTGGGAGATGCTGGACACGAGAGACCTTTGATAGAGAGTAAGGCTGTGGAAGAGGAATAAACTTTGTATAAGAGAGGATGAAAAGGAAAGTGAGGCTTGGGATGAAGGTTAGGTTGAACACGAGAGAGAGGCCTGGGATGAGAGAGGCGGGAAAAGAGAGAACCTTCAAGGGAGAGGGAGGCAGTGAACGAGAGAGAGGCTTGGAATGGGAGAGAGAGAGAGAGAGAGAGAGAGAGAGAGAGAGAGAGAGAGAGAGAGAGAGAGAGAGAGAGAGAGAGAGAGAGAGAGAGGTTGGGAGAGAGAGAGAGAGAGAGAGAGAGAGAGAGAGAGAGAGAGAGAGAGAGAGAGAGAGAGAGAGAGAGAGAGAAGGGAGACTGTGTGAGAGAGGCTGGACACGAGAGAGAGAGGCTTTAGATGTGGAAAAGGCTGTGAAGGAAATAGAGGCTTAGGGTAAGACACTGTGACGGAGAACTGTCATGATAGTTAGGATGGACTCGAGAGAGAGAGAGGCTTGGGACGAGAGTCAGGCTGGACAGGAGAGAGAGGCTGGGGCCGAGAGTCAGGCAGGACAGGAGAGAGAGACTTGAGATGAGAATTAGTGTGGACACGGGAGAGAGGCGTGGGATGAGGGAGAGGATGTGAAAGAGGCTGGAGACGGGAGCAAGATTTGGGCTGAAAGTGAAAGTTTACAAGAATGAAAGAGGCTGGTGATGAGAGCGAGGCTGGACGTGAGAAAAGCTTGGAATGAGAGCGATATTGTTAAGATGAGAGAGAGGCTGGTCTTGAGGAAGAAGCTTGGGTTGAGGGTTAAGTTGGATACGAGAGAGAGAGAGAGAGGCTGTGAAGGTGATGTGGGCTTGGTATGAAGGAGGTTTGACACGGTAGATAGAGACTTGGAATATAAGACTTAAGCTGGACACGAAACGGAGGCTTGGGGTGAGACAGGCTATACGTGAGAGAGAGAGAGAGAGAGAGAGAGAGAGAGAGAGAGAGAGAGAGAGAGAGAGAGAGAGAGTGGGTGGGTCATGGGTGAGAGTTAGGCTGGACACGAGAGAAAGGCTTGGGATAAGCTTAGCTGGTGAAGCTTAGATGTGAATCCAGTAATGAGTCACTTGACCACATTGTGTTGACCTTGCCATAATGGACCATTGGATTGACCTGGACATTACAAGCACAACTCACTCCTAGTTTTCTGCAGGTATTATCAACATAAGCTCACTCAAATGATTGAAAACCTGCAATCCACCATGAATGGTCTTAAGTTGAAGATGTCATTAAACTCTAAAATGAAACATGTATCATTTTCTTGTCCCATTAGACGAGGGAACATTTTCCTATCACAGTAAGAATCTACGGGATTTATGAAACTTGTTTCGTGTCTCACAAAAAATAGGAAATGCAAATCATTCTTCATAACTCCAGTTGTTTAATGTTGTTGTTGACACGTAAGGTCAACATACAGATATATCAGGCCAATGATGGTGAGCTGCAGCCTTATATGATGATGATGATGATGATGATGATGATATTGTGATGTGTAACGGGCGGCTGTACCAGCCTGGTCTATAAGACACTAGACTCGGTTTATTGAGGTGTGTCGTTAACAATAAACCACAACTGATATCTCGCACTGCCATGTGTCCGAACTCCGCTCTGGCAACACAATGCACAAATCATGCACAAACTACATGATTGATCACGTCTGATATTCAGTTATAAAACTAAAAATGTCTAATTGTGAAAATAACGAAGAAAATATAATACTAAGAAAAATAAAACATGATTATGAACATTAAACTGTTAAGTAATGCCATCGTAATATTTTCGGACGCTACGCTGCGTCCCGCTGCCGGGCCCCATACTGAGCGTAGCCATCAACTGTAACCTCTCGGTCATATGTCACTTGACATCACCAGATAATTTTTCCCGTAAGTAAACATCTGTTTTCGCTTACCTTTGCTTTGTGACAATGGCCTTGATTTCACAAATAACTGTTCAACATTTACAAACATATACGTTCACTATTTCCTTGAAAAAATAAAGAAAAACCAGTGAATTGTGCATGTACAAGTATGGTATATTTTGTGACGCTGTTCCCTTACACGATACGCTATTTTCTCACGCTTAATAAGCATGTTTACTGTGTAATGTCTACATTTGTTTTCTTGTCAGTGATAATGATTTTGGCTCATGAGGATTACCCCCCCCCCCCCGGCCCCTCCTTCCCAATAAATCATAACAATAATAGAGAGTTGACACCAGTTCATGAGCAGTGGGCGCCATGCCCAGTGCCCCGTATTGAGCGTAGAGCAAACAAGGAGTAAACGATATTGCTTGTCGATATTTAACGGTCGGCCCGAATTAGCAGAGTGTACATAGTGTGCGTGTGAACGATGGTGTGATCAGCAGGCAGGTTGGAGTTTCCCAGCACAAGGTAGCACCATGATACAGTGGCCCAGGACACCTGGCATCAGTGTGGGGTGGGCGGCACAAGGTAGCACCATGATACAGTGGCCCAGGACACCTGGCATCAGTGTGGGGTGGGCGGCACAAGGTAGCGCCATGATACAGTGGCCCAGGACACCTGGCATCAGTGTGGGGTGGGCGGCACAAGGTAGCACCATGATACAGTGGCCCAGGACACCTGGCATCAGTGTGGGGCGGGCGGCACAAGGTAGCACCATGATACAGTGGCCCAGGACACCTGGCATCAGTGTGGGGTGGGCGGCACAAGGTAGCACCATGATACAGTGGCCCAGGACACCTGGCATCAGTGTGGGGTGGGCGGCACAAGGTAGCGCCATGATACAGTGGCCCAGGACACCTGGCATCAGTGTGGGGTGGGCGGCACAAGGTAGCACCATGATACAGTGGCCCAGGACACCTGGCATCAGTGTGGGGTGGGCGGCACAAGGTAGCACCATGATACAGTGGCCCAGGACACCTGGCATCAGTGTGGGGTGGGCGGCACAAGGTAGCGCCATCATACAGTGGCCCAGGACACCTGGCATCAGCGTGGGGCGGCACAAGGTAGCACCATGATACAGTGGCCCAGGACACCTGGCATGAGCGTGGGGCGGCACAAGGTAGCACCATGATACAGTGGCCCAGGACACCTGGCATCAGTGTGGGGCGGGCGGCACAAGGTAGCACCATGATACAGTGGCCCAGGACACCTGGCATCAGTGTGGGGTGGGCGGCACAAGGTAGCACCATGATACAGTGGCCCAGGACACCTGGCATCAGTGTGGGGTGGGCGGCACAAGGTAGCACCATGATACAGTGGCCCAGGACACCTGGCATCAGTGTGGGGCGGGCGGCACAAGGTAGCACCATGATACAGTGGCCCAGGACACCTGGCATCAGTGTGGGGTGGGCCTGCCTGCGCGGGACACAGCCATCATCATCCACAATAACCCCTTGACCAGTGCCGCCAGCAGCCGTCCGTCCACGACTTGTGCACATCATGATGATGATGACACACGATCAACACCACCACACCAGTGGTCTGTATGGCCCTACACCAGCAGTGGTCTGTATGGCCCTACACCAGCAGTGGTCTGTATGGCCCTACACCAGCAGAGATGTCACAGCTCACGGAGGCCAACATGGAGAGCAGTAATGGAGTATGTATCACAGTATACAGACAAGCCTGCTACATACATGTTGGGAAAACCTGGTCTACTGTGAGAGTTTGACGCCGAACCAACCATCTCTCTCTCTCTCTCTCTCTCTCTCTCTCTCTCTCTCTCTGTATTAGACATTTCCACCGCACTGGTGTAGGCGTAGGTGATCAATTAAAGATATGATAAATTCTTTATCACTACCAGATTCTTGCCCCTGTATCTTAGGTCAGGTTGGTGTAGTCATTATGTAGACAATTGATGGTAATGTAAGACATCTTGTGCCACACATCCCGGGATAACTCATCCCATCATACCAGGATGATAACGCTTATCTAAGGTATTTCATCAATCATCATCATGTATTATCCCAGATATGAAGCCGCACGTACGTGTGGCTGGAACCCAGGCAGGTGGCACAGTTGGTGTCGGGTTATAAGGATGGCTTGAGGCAGGTGGTGTTGCTGGCAGGTGTTGGTCCAGGACAGTTCACGGGGAGTATTAAGTATATAGAGGTGTTGGAGGAGGTCCTGCTTACTGCTGAGGAAGGCTCATTCTCCCATGACAACACCACATACCTCCTCGTGCAAGACAACTCGTACATACACACGAGCAACGTTGTATACAGTTGGTTCCAGACTCGTCCACACATTATGTTGGTGCCACATCCTGGCATATCATGGCTGGAGCTACAGTCAGGGTGTGGACTGCTCTTGTCAGGGAAGGTGGGCGCCAGGAGCCGTAGCCGGGCACGGGTACTGCTCACGTGAGCCAAGATGGCCAGATATGAGGGGCCACCTTGGACACGCTGGAGTCCGGAATGTGTGATCGTCCATGACTGACAGGTTAGGTGGTGTCATAACAACAACGACGGCTGCTTACACCAAGTACTGATGGTAATACAAGTCAGTTCCTGGCTGGCTAAACGTGTTCACCTTCTCTAACATACACTAAACCATTACACATGAACCTATACTATATAATGACAACCTTGTAATATGGATCTGAGAATCAGTGATTGCAAGTCGTGTGATGACTTCAATACTGTTAACATATCTCCTCCTCCATCTATCATGAAGGTCAACCTTGTATTGTAGTCCAACTCTTGCTGACCATAAGATATCATACCACCATAACAGCCACTACCCTGCTATCACACATTATCTTTTTTAACACGTGACTTGGTGCTGACGTCAGCTACACCGCTATAATGATACACATTATCTTGTTGTAAACACCGCTGGGCTATGTCTGATGCTTCATTTCTTATGTTCATGTAATCCTATGGTTTATACTGCTTTAATTGTGTCGTTAAGTGCATTGTGCACATTACAGATACACTGAAATATGTTCCAGTCATCACAAGTGCCAGTGTATGTGGCAGGTCAGGAGGCCAGGCTCGGCTGTGTCTGTATAACATGGTCAAGATTCACAATGATCTTTTAGTAACTGTACATATCTTGTGGTATCCATTAGTATTTGGTCCAGACGGATGTCTTAATAAACTTTAGATTCAGAGAAATAATTAAAAACATGTACATATACACTTGTAGATATATCTATATGCATGTAAATGAGGCAGATGAACGTGTTATGTACTTAAAATGTTACTGAAATCTTAAAGGCTCCGGTAAGAAATAGAACTACTGTTGTGATAAATGATATTTTTTTTTTTGTAAAAATGTGTATTTTGCTGCATTTTGTAGTTGTTACAAAGCCAAGATCTTTAAGCCAAAATCCGTCAAGGTCTGGAAGAAGTGATGAAAGGCGTTGAGAATATATATATTTATGATTACAAAACACACTAAGTTCTCCTCTTAGTTCTAAAAGATGGCCCAACACAAGACGACTACTTTAAGATCAAAATTTTTAGACATTTAACAAATTATTCACTATTACGTCCCTTTTCTCTCAGCATCACTTTTCTGGTTTACTTCTAACAAATGCGACATACATAATATGATCATTCAGTATAGATATTTCATGAATGATCTTCAACAACGTGTTGTATAACTCTGTTGTTGACATTATTTCGAGTAATGGATCAAACATTACAAAGTTGTGTCCATCCTCACAGGTGTTACATGTCCTAAGCAGAGATGTTTCCTACATATGTTATCTATAAATATTTGTACAAAGCTCTCCTGCTGGATGATACCTAAGACTTACGTTTTAAAGTTGATCAGTTGTAAGTGATCAAGCATTACAAAGGTGTGTCCATTGCCACAGGTGCTACTGATCCCGGGTCAAGGCCTGTCTACACGAGCGGGCCTGATCGGCGGGTTTGCCCGTTAACGGGTAAATTCTGGCAGGCCTGCCCGTGAATGTTGTCCACACGACCGAAGTGATGAACAGCCGGGCCTGCCCGACGATGTTGCCAGTAGCGGGTGGAGTGCGGTACGAGAACCATGGTGCCTAGCATTGTCTAGAAAAAGATTTTGTGCTCTATGATAATAGCTTTGTGTCTCAAGAAGAAAAAGAAGAAAAAGATATGGTGTAAAGATTGGTGAAAGAAAAGAAGTATGTTTGGAAGCACTACAACAATACTTCATGAACTACAAAGTAGTGAGGAACACGACTTCAGAAATTACCTGAGGATGAGTGTAAGCACTTTTTACATCTTGTTATCAAAGTTGGAGCCATACATAGTGAAGAAAGACACAGTTATGAGAAACAGCATTACAGCAGAAGCTCGTCTGGAAGCAACTCTGCGATTTTGAGCAAGTGGATCTACTTATTCGGAGTTGCAGTACAGTACACGCATATCAAAGTAAAGCTTGTCCCGCATAATACCAGAAACATGTAGGGCCATATACGAGGTGCTGAAGGCTGACTACTTACAGGTAAGTGAATCTCTTATAAACATGTTACGTGTAAATAATGTTGTGACATTGTGATATAAGGAACTATACCTAATTAATGGGTATTGATAATTAATTTGATGAGTCATATCTATTAACATTTCTGTCTCTCGTGTATATATAGACAATATATAGGCCAATCAAAGTACTAGTAAGTGCTTTAGACCAAAAAATTGTTGGTGGCTCACTAGAGTTATCCTGGGCTGCCATCGTTAAATGTTCACTGTGCTACTATGCCGTGGGATGTGGGATGAAGGCCCGCTGTGGGTTCACGACATTATCTTCCGTCTGGCAGGATAGAAACTCCAGCTACCGGGCACCAGCTCAGTGATTTCGCTCGGCGGGCTTTCGGGCAGTTTGATCGTTTGCCCGTCAAAATGCCCGTTAACGGGCAAGCCCGCCGATCAGGCCCGCTCGTGTAGACAGGCCTTTAAGGTATTTCAACATCTTTGTTTCCTTAAACATCATAGTTATGTATGTTTCATCCCTGATTCCAGCCTTACAATCGATTTTATCCTCCTTATCCTTATCATATAATTAGTTAGTTGAAGTGCAGAACACGCTTTTCAGCCCAGCCACTTTACTGTGTTTGTCAAATGATACCATTGAAATGGTGTTACCGGACTCCAACTGTAAGTAGCTACACCGGGAGTGACAAGTCACCCTCGGCAAGGCAAGTAATCCACGAGCAACTGAATATGTCTTGGCTGTGACTTGCCCTTCCATTATTTACATATATTAAAATGTGACAGTAAGAATCAAAAGCCAGAGGAGGAGGAGCAGTACACATTGCTCATGATGTTTATGTATTGGCTTTACATCTTGACTAATAATTACACCTACGTCTTTCTCCTTCCTTGATAGTTCTATTTCTAAATCTTATGATGATCCTCTAATTTGCCTGGTATGTGCACACAGTATATCATTTTGTATATACCTACAGTGAATATCACTGGCCATTGTACACTGTACAACGATACACAGTTAACCTTCCTGCAGTTTTCTTAGGTCATCATACCAGTTGATAATGCCTCCTGATTTTGTCATCGTGAGATTATTTTTAGTCGCCATTAACTCTTATAGATATCAAATATTAGGAAAATCTATCAAACTCGTAGACACAATTTGACTTCATGTGCGAATTGGATATAAGTTTCAAAGATTTTCCCAAAGAGAAGTACAGAACAAGACAGATCACATTTATCATATCACATATCAGTTCACCAGCTAGATATACCATTATAACATATTATGAAACTAATATTTGTCCTGATTCATGTACAAGGACCATCTTCTACACATGACCAATATTTCACAACCATCACAAAATGATTCACTGATAAAGCCAGTGTATGTAATGTCCTTCCTTTTCCTCAGCTCATTAGACATTTTCCGTGACCCAACCTATATGTTATTTGTCCCCTCATTTGTGACCTTGTAGTTGTTGTACGGTGGAGTAATGCTTGACTTGCTATACTGAGGGACAGACACACTGACACAAGCCATGTTGTAGTTGTTGTACGGTGGAGTAATGCTTGACTTGCTATACTGAGGGACAGACACACTGACACAAGCCACTATTGGCTAAATTGACAAAAATGAAGTGATAAATTTCTTGAAAGATATGTCAAGTCTAGTGATACGTCGACTTATGTACATCTTAGGAATCATTTATACATTCAAAACAGAATTTATATGATGGCATAGTGTATTTAGATGAATTTCTAACTCATAATGTTCTTATCAGTTCAGTCCAAGGAAAAAAAAACATGACAAATAAAGCCAGATAAGAGTGTGTCATAAGACAAGATCCCCTGCCCAGCTGGGACTTGGCCAAACATAAACAACCACTTTCTTATAGACGATTAGTCAAGGTTCTGGGTCGAGCACCAGGATCTATTGACTTCCGTCCGACATAATATATTTTCTCTCATCATCACCACACTCCCGGCACCCATCAATAAACCCTTCCCAAATTCCTCACTTCCTTATAAACTCGTCCCTGTAGTCAACAATTAAGAAACCTAAACCGACCAAAAAGCATTACGTTGTTCAACAATGTAAACCCCAGCTAGGGTGAGCCTTAGACACTCTTACGGTATATTGTGATGGCCGAAGACTTTAGCCCCCCCCCCCACCACCACACACAAAAAAAGATACATAATTACTTGATATAAGAATCTATCACTGTGCCGGCGAATACAGATGGCAAAAGTGTATTTTGTTCAAAATTCATGGGATATTCTATCTAAGCTATTATATGATAATGAATAAAATCCCATAACTTTTCTGGAGCGCAGGGTAGAAAAATGTATGTAACGTGAAACCGGTAGAATTAACATATCTAACATAAAGATTTCTATTTTGCAGATAACATAAATGTTTTACATGTAGAAATCAGTAATATCTTCAACAACCTAAACATAATACCATCAAATTTCATATTACAATCTTTTTATCCGGGTTTTACATATTAAGAAGATACTGCATACAGAATAGTGATGTAGTTATTATCTACACATGTTATGAGTTTCTATTCTTCAAAACTCTAGTAAGATCCAGCGAGTATACTTTGAAAAATAGACTTTCTAATTTTGTCGTGATAAGAAAGATAAATCATTAACGTTTTTCTTAAAAACATTCTTTATAAATTAGATTAAATCATTTTCTGAAGAAAAACGTATAATAGTATCAACAAGACACAAACGATCAAGTTTGATAATCTCAAATTTATTAAATGACAAATACAGAATATTAGTGAATGTTACTAATCTTAGCGATATCAATAAAACAAAAACGATACCCAAGTTTTCAAATCATCAAAAGTAATAAAAGAAGAAGCCGTCCAGAGGTAACTTGTTACTCCCGGCGTAAACACTTATAGGTGGAATCCGGTAACACCTCTTGAATAGCATGTGGAAGACAGAGTAGAGTGGCTAGGCTCAGAAGCATGTTCTCCACTTCAACTGACTAATGATATGTTAAGACAACACAAGCCACATACATCCATTGTGAGGATGGAATCAGAGATGAAACATCTATAACTAGAAAGGGTAAAGATACAAAGATGGTGAAATACCTTTACCCAGGATCAGTAGCACCTGTGGCAATGGACACACCTTTGTAATGCTTGATCACTTACAACTGATCAACTTTAATACGAAACTCTTAGGTATTGTCCCTCAGGAAAACTTTTTGCAAATATTTATAAAACACAAGTTGATATGTGCTGGGTGGGTGGGTGGGGTGCAGAGTGGCTCGCTGTCATATGGCTAGAACTTCATCGCTCTCAGTCACGCAATCTACATTCATAGTGGCTGGCTGGAGAGAGAGAGAGAGAGAGAGAGAGAGAGAGAGAGAGAGAGAGAGAGAGAGAGAGAGAGAGAGAGAGAGAGAGAGAGAGAGAGAGAGTTCTGGGTTATGAGTTCATCTAACGAGATTTTGCCAAAAGGCAAGACATGCGCGTAACGCTCTCTATAGAAAAATATATTGTCACGAAGAAAAAGATGAAAGTGGTGGGAGTAAGGTGTTGTGATGTGTTATGTCTGGGAAGGAGAGGTTGTATGTTTGTGGAATGAGAGCCAGCATACAACGTCTGGGTGAGACAGGAAGGTAAGAAAGCTGACTGAGTCAGAGGAGTGGTAATCAACAGCCACTAAAGTGCCAGGAAACTGTAGTGATGTAAGTGACATGGGGGCCTGCATGGGTCTGCTGGTGGTGGCGGGGTTGTCGTCAAAGACCAAATATAAATGTTGATGTTGCATGACATTAAGGTGAGGCTGTTGTGTGGTGTGGCGGGAAAGGTAGTATAATATTGGAAGCTGGTAATGTGGTATCGTACTCAGGCATGAAGCTCTGAAAGATCTGTGTGGCTGAACACGACGGCGCGACCTTCTGGTAGTATGATGGCTTGACCTTTAACTTGCCCCTTAAGGTTATATGTGCATGTATGTACGTATTCAAAAGCTTTTAACTTGACAAGAAAGGTTTGCTTCTACTCATTAGCCTTCTAGTGTCCCCGTTAACGCTGTCGTTTATACGTTTTTTTTTCCCCTGGTGTTTTCCTCAAAGTATACCTGAAATTATAAGATATTTTTCTAAACGACTTTTGAAGGTATTTATGGTTTCAGCATTAACTACGTCTGACGGTAATTTATTCCAGTACTAAACACACCTATAGGAAAAGAAGCTTTGTACCACGTCCGTACTACATCATCTAGCTATCCCATTTCTCCTAGTAACTGCATCTTCTTGTATTTCGAAAAGATGCTCGACGTTTACTTCATCGAACTTATTCAGAATTTTGAACACTTGGATTAAGTCGCTGCGAAGTCAACGTGTCTTAAGGGAGAAGAGACCCACTCATTATAGCCTCTCTTCGTATCCCAGATTTCTAAAGGATCAATACCAGATTTCTACTTGGCAGACAAATGAACCTTCATAACTTACCCTTCAATAAAAAGGGTTGCCTTCCTCCACTCAGTTGGAGTAGGAAAGTAGTTGAAAATACCAAGTTGAAGATTTTATGGTTTTAGTGTGGCAAAACCTGAACTGACTTTGAAGTCACACATGAAGGAGGATCAACATTTCGGAAGGTTGAAGGAAGATGAATATAAATGTCATCATTGATAGACTTTTAGATTAATTAGAAGCCTCGGTAGATAAATGTTCTTGTTATTTTTATTAAGAATGAGGATGAATTAGTAATTAAGGCACACAGCGCTAATATCTTTGGTTAGTGAGCAATTATGTTTTGCACTGGTGTTATATTAAAGAACTAGAGTATGAGTGAGGGTGTGAGATGTGGAGATTATATATCATTGTGAGTTATTACATAAAGTGATCGTGATGAACGTTACGAAGATCAGGCAAACTATGAGGCTCAGTAAGGTAACAACACACCTGTCATATATGTAACACAACTTATGAACACCTTACCTACAGTAAGGTAACAACACACCTGTCATATATGTAACACAACTTATGAACACCTTACCTACAGTAAGGTAACAACACACCTGTCATATATGTAACACAACTTATGAACACCTTACCTACAGTAAGGTAACAACACACCTGTCATATATGTAACACAACTTATGAACACCTTACCTACAGTAAGGTAACAACACACCTGTCATATATGTAACACAACTTATGAACACCTTACCTACAGTAAGGTAACAACACACCTGTCATATATGTAACACAACTTATGAACACCTTACCTACAGTAAGGTAACAACACACCTGTCATATATGTAACACAACTTATGAACACCTTACCTACAGTAAGGTAACAACACACCTGTCATATATGTAACACAACTTATGAACACCTTACCTACAGTAAGGTAACAACACACCTGTCATATATGTAACACAACTTATGAACACCTTACCTACAATAAGGTAACAACACACCTGTCATATATGTAACACAACTTATGAACACCTTACCTACAGTAAGGTAACAACACACCTGTCATATATGTAACACAACTTATGAACACCTTACCTACAGTAAGGTAACAACACACCTGTCATATATGTAACACAACTTATGAACACCTTACCTACAGTAAGGTAACAACACACCTGTCATATATGTAACACAACTTATGAACACCTTACCTACAGTAAGGTAACAACACACCTGTCATATATGTAACACAACTTATGAACACCTTACCTACAATAAGGTAACAACACACCTGTCATATATGTAACACAACTTATGAACACCTTACCTACAGTAAGGTAACAACACACCTGTCATATATGTAACACAACTTATGAACACCTTACCTACAGTAAGGTAACAACACACCTGTCATATATGTAACACAACTTATGAACACCTTACCTACCCTTCCCTGCCAGTCCAGAGTGGTCTTCATTTTGATATTAATTGATATTAACAGCCAAACGTTATTGAGTTTGAATTCGTATCATACGTCAGGGCATATACACTTCACAAGATGGCTAATTTGTACTTTATTATCTTTCTTTCATTCATCTCTATTGAATTATCATAGGACAGTCGTGCTATATATGGATTTTACTTATATGAATTCGAGCAACAAGAGTGTGGCCAGGATATGTTATTTTCTCTTTAACCCAAACCTCCATTATCACAGTAGCCACATATAAAAGTGACAAGAGGCAGCAGCAGGTCCAGTCATGGTGGGGGAGCTGACCTGGCTGGGTGAATCCTGCCATCACCTGCCCACCCAGGGAAGGAGCAGCAGGAAATCTGGTTATCAAAAGGAATACAAAGGAAGTCAAACAGCAACAGACCAATGGGTCATTTTGAAGGTGTTTGTGATAGTGGCAGATATCAGAATATCAGATTACACTAGTGAAAGTAGAAAGGTAAACAGATAATTCAAAGAGGAAAACCTGCAGTCTGTCTAGGTGACTAAGGAGACGCAAATGCTGTCACAAGTGGAGGTGAAGCAAAATATTATCATGTTTATTCTTAAACGTATTTACGTTACTATTTTCGGCCAATATGATTCGTTCTTACACACCATTAGATTAGGAATGGCGTAATGACGATAGACAAATGAATAGATAGAAGAGATTACATTACATACATATTACCATGGAATATATACCATATATTTTCCAAGAGAAAATTAATATGTACAGTTCATTAGTCATTCCATACTGATGATAAATGTATGTCATATCTTCTCTGAAGGCCAGGCTGGCTGGCTGGATGGCTGCACATTGGTTTTGAAAGTAACGTTTACTTCCCAGCTGGTGAAAACTGATTCATTTATGTAAAGAATAATGAAATTATAATTCATCCCTATATACTGATGCACGGTTTAAACAAGAAAAGAATAATTACGTGCTTTATATAAAAAATTTATGTAACTATGGTGATAATTCACTTCCAGCTTTCGATGTATACTCCTCAAAATATTGTAAAAACCTTAATTTGATAAATGTATTTATTAACTTCCTCAGAATACTGAAAACTTAGAGACAAGTGTTGATAATTTTATTATAAACATGTTTTCAGAATAGTTTGGTGAAGTATGAAAATCCTTTTGTGTTGTCTTTACTAAAGACCGATTATGATCTGCACAATTCCTCGGGAGATTTACGTCTTTAATACAATAAGTTCTTATAAGAAGTTGTACAGATTAGTACATATGTGAAATGGCACCAGCTTCAGTAGACGATCTCTACAGGTCATCAGTTTCATGAAACAGTTAAGGTCAAGCAGTTACAAGAGCTTTCTCGATGATCATCTTGCACCACCACACTCACAAGACCCTCCAACAAACTCCTCCAAAATTCTTCAAGTCCTGCTGGGCCAGCAGAACCCGTCCTGACACTCAGTAATCAAGAAAGATATTCATAGCTTTATGTCCAGCCGTCATCACGTTTTCTATATTCAATGTTTATATTAAGTAATTAAGTTCAATGACCTTTAACTGCTCACTGATGTTATATCATCCAAGGTGATCAGTTCTATAACTCCAGGACCACTTTTGTGGGGCTTCTGTAACTCTAAGGCTGCGCTACAATCAGTAGCAGGTAAATGTTGGATTCTTTTGGAGTGAGAAGTTCCATGACGAGATGTTTCTGGCCATTAACGATAATATTACCATGTCGAAGGTGACTTTACACCTGTGGTGTAACCCCATGCAGGCGGAGTCCGGTAACACTCCAACATATATACATCCTGTTATACATTTGATGTATGACGTATGATATGGATGAAGGCGTCATGACCTTAGCTCTTCATAACCTTCTAAATGTAACAACATACATATATTCCTGTTACCAAGTAGCAAATACTGTTATAGTATGTTGTACTGTATGGTACAGCTTCTGGTTTAATGACCTTTACCTGTTAATAACCAGTAAATCCCACGATACACATACATGTTGACCTGTTACAGAGCGGCAGACCGACAAGACCCCGTGCCAGGCAGGGACAAATTGTCATAATAAATGTTATAATGATTTATATTTTGATGGAATTGTTTATAAAGATGAGTTACCATAATTATGACGAAATATATCCACATTCACACTCACCAACCCTACCCAGACAACACGAGTCGTATTGATCATTTCTAAATTAATTGGACACATCCGGGAAGATACCTTCTACCGTGTGTACTTTACTTTAAAGTTAAGTTCATAGCAAATAGAGCGAAACTAACTGTCTGTATTACCAACACAAATCGCTATGAGGTATAAACTTCTGTCTACTAATGACGTCACGCTGATAGTGATAAACACAAACTGGTGGGCAAACGTTTGACCTCAGATGATGAGGTGAAATACTTTTCCTTAACAATCATTTCCAGAATCATTTACCAATTAGATTGTGGTTGAAAGCATTACTATAGATATGTGTGAGAATACAATTGATGAATATCTCGCTTCAGGTCCAAAAATAACAACATTTACACCTCCATTGTCACGCTGACAATATATAGGTTTTTCTCTTTGACTTTTGCGTGTGCCTTCTAACCCAACCCCCCCATCACCACCCCCCCATCCCCCCAACACCACCCCCCACCCACCCACCCACCACCAACACCACCAGCAGACCCATGCAGGCCCCCATGTCACTTACGTCACTACAGTTTCCAGGCACTCTCTTAGTACCGCACCTGGATTATCGCTTGATTTTATAAAGCCCACAAGCCGAGTAACTCCAAGTGATTTGCAGCTTTAAGCCCTAGCTTCGTTGATTGGGTATCCAGTACGTCCCAAACAACAGCTGAGAGTCGGAAGTGATCCAGCTAGCTTACTGGTATAGTAGGATCACTACTAAAGGGCAATCCCAGGACTGAAGCACAGCGGCAGTGTCCACCTACTGACTGCAGTCCTCTACTTCCTTCGGGCGGTAGTACTGTGCGACCTGAGTCGGAGCGTCCACCCTTGTCACGGGTTTTCGCCTCGTGGTACCCGTCACGCATAACCCATTCCTCAGTGAATAGCGTGCCAGCCACTGCTGGTATGTCGGGTACCAACTCCAGCCACGTGGGAACGGACGACGACCGTTCACCCACTTGCCCACATTGTGGGAAGACCTTTGCCAGCTTTCGGGGCCGTAGGGTCCACGAGAGGCAGGCACATGCAAGCTCCTTCCATCAGGAGCTAGCGACCAGGCACGTCATATCGAAGGCTCGATGGTCCGACGAGGAGGTGGAGCTCCTCGCTAGGGCTGAGGCTGAGATGGCAGCTGGTCCCTCGTTAGTTGTCGGACAGGGCTTGAACCAGCGGTTGCGGGAAATTGTTCCATCTAGGTCCGTTAACTCGATTAAAGGTCTCCGACGCAAGGCGTCATATAAGACCAGGGTTCAGGAACTGATCTTGAATCTCAATCCGGTACACGAGGACGACGAAGGTGAGGTGACGGATGGGGAGCCAACTATGAGGCGTGTCCCAGCCGCAAGGGTAAGCACACCGCGGGGCAACACATCGGAAGATGCCCCGCGGACAGGGATGTCCGTGGGAGCGGATTCCAGTGGTGAGACGTACATCCCTCCCACGGTTTTAACTGTCCCTGATGTCCCGCGGGTACCCCAACAACCCCAAACAATTGCTTCCTTTGTGGCGGAGACTGTCACATATCTTGACTCTTTAGGCCCTGGCCCCACAACAATATCGTGGGGTGAGGACATCCTAAATGAAGCCATTGACCATTTGCGTCGAGGTGACAGCCTTGCCGCTATCAGGGGAGCCGCAGAGCATGCCACTCATGTGGTAAACTCCTGCCGCTCACCCGATGACCGTCCAAATCGTGGAGGAGGAAATTCAAGACAGCGAGCGAACTCTGACCGTGCACGCCAAGCGGAGGAGGTTCCTTTACGAGGAAATAAGCTTAGACTTGAACACTACCGGAGAGTACAGAGGCTCTATCATGATAATAGGTCTCTGGCCGCTGGACAGGTCTTGAAGGGTGACTGGGAGGTACCGCCAACTTCGGTTGGGCCGGATCGCATTATTCCCTTTTGGGGGGCCCTCTTCTCCCGGCCGTCAGAGCCCGATACGCGTGCCATAACCGACTATGACCCAGAGAGTGGACAACTAGCAGAGGTTGTCACCGTAGGCGAGGTAGCACACCACCTCAAAGCCACCCGAACATCTGCCCCTGGACCTGACGGGATGTCGACCAGGTTACTGAAGTCCATCCCCCCAAGGATTCTCGCTAAGACATTCAACCTGTGGATGGCTACGTCCACCCTACCAGAGCCACTTAAAGCAAACCGCACAGTGCTAATACCTAAAGTCCCCAATCCTACTGAACCAAAGGACTATAGACCAATCACCATCTCATGTGTCATAGTCCGACTGCTACATAAGATCCTTAGCAGCCGCATTACGCGCCTCATCAAGATCGATGATGCTTAAAAGGCATTCGTCCCTATAGACGGATGTCTTGAGAACCTCACGATCTTAGATGCGATCGCCGGTCGTGCGCGGGCACACGCCCACGGTGTGCACCTGGCATTCCTCGACATGGCAAAAGCATTCGATAGTGTTTATCACAACACTATCGAGCGGGCCATGTCGCGGAAAGGCATTCCCGCCGCTGTCAGGGCATATATTATGTCGTCGTACGACCGGGCCTTCACCCACATTGAAGGAAGCGACGATAATGCGGACAAGGTGAATATGACTCGTGGGGTCAAACAAGGTGATCCCTTATCGCCTATCCTTTTTAACCTTGTGATTGACGAGGGAATCACAAGAGTAAAAGAGACAGGCGTGGGAGTGAAATTGGGTGACCAACGGGTATCAGCACTTGCATTTGCTGATGATCTGGTTCTGGTAGCACAGACGCCCACTGGCCTCCAGAAGGCAATTGATGTCATGGCTGAGACCCTTGCGGGGGGTGGACTTCAAGTCAACCCGGGAAAGTGCCGTACCCTCAGCATGGAAGTCGACGGCAAACGCAAGACTTGGTATGTCAATCAACAGTGGACATTCCAAGTCTTGGGCAGCGCTGTCGGTTCCATGAATGCTGAGGACGAGTATAAGTACCTCGGCATCTTGGTCGGATCTAAGGGGCGGCGAAAGTCCTACGGCGCCCTGCTAGAAGAGGGGCTCCTAAACATCACCAGAGCCCCTCTAAAACCTCAGCAAAGAGTTGCGTTGCTTGTGGGACACTTGGTGCCCAGGCTCAATCATCGACTGGTGCTAGGTGAAGTTTATAAGACGCAGTTAGCACGTATGGACAGGCAGGTGCGAGTGGCAGTACGCCGCTGGCTCCGCATAGCCCATGACGTGCCCTGCGCATACTTTCACTCGGCTACAGGAGATGGGGGCTTGGGTATACCGGACTTTGTCTCAACCGTCCGTCTGAATAAACAAGCGCGGTTCGAGAAGTTACTCACCTCGACCGACCCGGTGATTCATGCGGCAGTTCGGGAGCCTGCAGTCATGAGCAAGCTGTAGCGCTGGGCCGGACCCGCACGCATTGCTGGTCGGCAGGCGGGTAACAAGACCGAACGCCTGCACGCATGGAGGTCCAACTTAGTCAGAACTGTTGACGGAGCGGCTCTCGCTCCATCTGCTGCCGTGCCTCAGGTTAGCAGATGGGTCACCAGCGGGAACCGTTTCCTGTCCGGTTCGGACTATGTGAAGGCCGTCCAAGTCAGGATAGGCGCGCTGCCGACCCCAGCCAGGGCGTCCAGAGGCCGGCCCGAGATCAACGGCCTCTGTGACACCTGTCGTAAACCTGGGACACTGGGGCACATCGCTCAGATGTGCCCTCGTACCCATGGGGGTCGTGTCAGACGGCACGATAACATCTGTGCCTATTTGGCCGGACGTTTGAGACAGAGGGGGTACCAAGTGGTCTGTGAGCCTCACATCCCTATTGCGGGGTCCTTTAGGAAGCCGGACATCGTGGCTTCCAAAGGTACAGAGGCCTGGATAATAGATGCCCAGGTCTCTGGTGTCCACCTCGCACTCTCAACTGCACACAGTCACAAGTGCAGTTATTACGGCACCCCGGAAGTCCTACAGGGCGTACGGGATCTAACCGGCAAAGACACCGTGCACCTAACATCAGCCACTGTCAACTGGCGAGGTGCATGGTGTCAAGAGAGTGCGAGTGCTCTCATTGGGCTAGGGCTGACACACCGGGACCTAGAGGTGTGCAGTGTCAAAGCCCTAACCTGGACGCATTCCCTCTAGCGAATGTGGTCCAAGAGCACAGGGTAACATAATCGGGCCTGCCTCGAACATCTGGTGTCGGCCGTCGAGCAGGTCGAAGGTCATCTCCCCTTTGTTGGCATAGGGTGTGCGGGATTAGCCTGTTCTCCCGTGGCTCCCGGGCAGGTACCAGTTCCTGAGGGCGGGTTGTCGGGCGGGCGGTGGACGCCTTGGCAGGGTTGCCCATTGCTCTCGACCGACAGGCCGTTCTGGAAGGTTGAGCGGTGCTGAGAGGTTTCTGTGCTTCAGGTTCGGTAAGGCTATAATCGAACCATCGTCTTTCTGCCATCTCTTAACTGACTTCCGCCTATGCTATCAGCAGTCTGATCTGAGTCTTCCTCTTCCTCTGTCCATACGATCTTACTTCAATTAAACACTTCTTTCACTATCTACATGTAGTTTAGGTCGCTTACCGACGTCCACCCCTTTTGTGTAGTTTAATTAACTCTCAAAAGAGAAGCACAGTTTATTAGAAATGTAGTTAGACCTTCCTACACGTCCCAATCAACTAATTGGGAATCTATGAAGATAACCCACTGGCCCAGGACACCTGGCATCAGCGTGGGGTGGGCAGCACAAGGTAGCACCATGATACAGTGGCCCAGGACACCTGGCATCAGTGTGGGGCGGGCGGCACAAGGTAGCACCATGATACAGTGGCCCAGGACACCTGGCATCAGTGTGGGGTGGGCGGCACAAGGAAGCACCATGATACAGTGGCCCAGGACACCTGGCATCAGCGTGGGGTGGGCGGCACAAGGTAGCACCATGATACAGTGGCCCAGGACACCTGGCATCAGTGTGGGGCGGGCGGCACAAGGTAGCACCATGATACAGTGGACCAGGACACCTGGCATCAGTGTGGGGCGGGCGGCACAAGGTAGCACCATGATACAGTGGCCCAGGACACCTGGCATCAGCGTGGGGTGGGCGGCACAAGGTAGCACCATGATACAGTGGCCCAGGACAACTGGCATCAGCGTGGCGCGGGCGGCACAAGGTAGCACCATGATACAGTGGCCCAGGACACCTGGCATCAGTGTGGGGTGGGCGGCACAAGGTAGCACCATGATACAGTGGCCCAGGACACCTGGCATCAGTGTGGGGTGGGCGGCACAAGGTAGCACCATGATACAGTGGCCCAGGACACCTGGCATCAGTGTGGGGCGGGCGGCACAAGGTAGCACCATGATACAGTGGCCCAGGACACCTGGCATCAGTGTGGGGTGGGCCTACCTGCCATCATCATCCACAATAACCCCTTGACCAGTGCCGCCAGCAGCCGTCCGTCCACGACTTGTGCACATCATGATGACGACACACGATCAACACCACCACACCAGTGGTCTGTATGGCCCTACACCAGCAGTGGTCTGTATGGCCCTACACCAGCAGAGATGTCACAGCTCACGGAGGCCAACATGGAGAGCAGTAATGGAGTATGTATCACAGTATACAGACAAGCCTGCTACATACATGTTGGGAAAACCTGGTCTACTGTGAGAGTTTGACGCCGAACCAACCATCTCTCTCTCTCTCTCTCTCTCTCTCTCTCTCTCTCTCTCTCTCTCTCTCTCTCTCTCTCTCTCTCTCTCTCTCTCTCTCTCTCTCTCTCTCTCTCTCTCTCTCTCTCTCTGTATTAGACATTTCCACCGCACTGGTGTAGGCGTAGGTGATCAATTAAAGATATGATAAATTCTTTATCACTACCAGATTCTTGCCCCTGTATCTTAGGTCAGGTTGGTGTAGTCATTATGTAGACAATTGATGGTAATGTAAGACATCTTGTGCCACACATCCCGGGATAACTCATCCCATCATACCAGGATGATAACGCTTATCTAAGGTATCTCATGAATCATCATCATGTATTATCCCAGATATGAAGCCGCACGTACGTGTGGCTGGAACCCAGGCAGGTGGCACAGTTGGTGTCGGGTTATAAGGATGGCTTGAGGCAGGTGGTGTTGCTGGCAGGTGTTGGTCCAGGACAGTTCACGGGGAGTATTAAGTATATAGAGGTGTTGGAGGAGGTCCTGCTTACTGCTGAGGAAGGCTCATTCTCCCATGACAACACCACATACCTCCTCGTGCAAGACAACTCGTACATACACACGAGCAACGTTGTATACAGTTGGTTCCAGACTCGTCCACACATTATGTTGGTGCCACATCCTGGCATATCATGGCTGGAGCTACAGTGAGGGTGTGGACTGCTCTTGTCAGGGAAGGTGGGCGCCAGGAGCCGTAGCCGGGCACGGGTACTGCTCACGTGAGCCAAGATGGCCAGATATGAGGGGCCACCTTGGACACGCTGGAGTCCTGACTGATCCATGACTGACAGGTTAGGTGGTGTCATAACAACAACGGTGGCTGCTTACACCAAGTACTGATGGTAATACAAGTCAGTTCCTGGCTGGCTAAACGTGTTCACCTTCTCTAACATACAATGAACCATTACACATGAACCCATACTATATAATGACAACCTTGTAATATGGATCTGAGAATCAGTGACTGCAAGTCGTGTGTTTACTTCAATACTGTTAACATATCTCCTCCTCCATCTATCATGAAGGTCAACCTTGTATTGTACTCCAACACTTGCTGACCATATCATACCACCATAACAGCCACTACCCTGCTATCACACATTATCTTTTCTAACACGTGACTTGGTGCTGACGTCAGCTACACTGCTATAATGGTACACATTATCTTGTTGTAAACACCGCTGGGCTATGTCTGATGCTTTATTTCTTATGTTCATATAATCCTATGGTTTATACTGCTTTAATTGTGTCGTTAAGTGCATTGTGCACATTACAGATACACTGAAATATGTTCCAGTCATCACAAGTTACAGAGTATGTGGCAGTCAGAATAATCTTTTAGTACCTGTACATATCTTGTGGTATCCATATTTAGTATGTATTGTCCAGACGGATATCTTAATAAACTTTAAATTCAGATAAATAATGTAAAACATGTACGTATACACTTGTAGATATATCTATATGCATGTAAATGAGGCAGATGAATGTGTTATGTACTTACAATGTTGCTGAAAGCTAAAAGGTTCCGGTAAGAAATATAACGAGTATTGTGGTAAATGATTTTTGTATAATAAATATGTATTGTGCTGCATTATGTAACTGTCACAAAGCCAAGATCTTTAAGCCAAAATCCGTTAAGGTCTGGAAGAAGTGATGAAAGGCGTTGAGAATATATATCTATTAATGATTACAAAACACAGACTATGTTCTCCTCTTGGTGTCTAAAAGATGACCCAACACAAGACGACTACTTTAAGACCAAAGTTTTTAGACTTTTAACAAATTATTTACCATTACGTCCCTTTTCTCTCAGCATCATTTTTCAGGATTACTTCAAACAAATGCAACGTACCTAATATTCATTAGGTATAGATAGTTCCTGAATGATCTTCGACAATGTGTTATATAACTCTTCGTTAGTGAAGTTCGTGTAATGGATCATGCATTACAAAGTTGTGTCTATCCACACAAGTGTTACACATCCCAGGTAAAGATATTTCCTAGATATGGCGTCTGTCCAACACAGATTATGTTATCTGTAAATATTTGTACAAAGTTCCCCTGTTGGGCGATACTTAAAACTTTCGTATTAAAGTTGATCAGTTGTAAGTGATCAAGCATTACAAAGGTGTGTCCATTGCCACAGGTGCTACTGATCCCGGGTAAAGGTATTTCACCATCTTTGTTTCCTTAAACATTATAGTTATGCATGTTTCAACCCTGATTCCAGCCTTACAATCGATTTTTTTCTCCTTATCCTTATCATATAATTAGTTAGTTGAAGTGTAAAACACGCTTTTGAGCCCAGTCACTTTACTGTGTTTCTCAAATGATACCATTGAAATGGTGTTACCGGACTCCAACTGTAAGTAGCTACACCAGGAGTGACAAGTCACCATCGGCAAGGCAAGTAATCCACGAGTAACTGAATTTGTCTTGGCTGTGACTTGCCCTTCCATTATTTACATATATTAAAATGTGACAGTAAGAATCAAAAGCCAGAGGAGGAGGAGCAGTACACATTGCTCATGATGTTTATGTATTGGCTTTACATCTCGACTAATAATTACACCTACGTCTTTCTCCTTCCTTGATAGTTCTATTTCTAAATCTTATGATGATCCTCTAATTTGCCTGCTATGTGCACAAGGTGTATCATTTTGCGTATACCTACAGTGAATATCACTGGCCATTGTACACTGTACAACGATACGCTGTTAATCTTTCTGCAGTCGTCTTGCGTCATCGTACCAGTTGATAATGTTGGCTGATTTTGCCATCGTGAAATTGCTTTTAGTAATCAATGTCTCTTATAGATATCAAATATCAGGAAAATCTATCAAACTCGTAAACACAATTTGACTGCATGTGCGAAAAATCGGATATAAGTTTCAAGGATTTTTCTGAAGAGAAGTATAGAATACGACAGATCACATTTAATATATCACATATTAGTTCACCAGATAAAGACACCATTATAACATATTGTGAAACTAATATTTGTCCTGATTCATGTACAAGGACCATCTTCTACACATGACCAATATTTCACAACCATCACAAAATGATTCACTGATAAAGCCAGTGTATGTAATGTCCTTCCTTTTCCTCAGCTCATTAGACATTTTCCGTGACCCAACCTATATGTTATTTGTCCCCTCATTTGTGACCTTGTAGTTGTTGTACGGTGGAGTAATACTTGACTTGCTATAATGACACAAGCCACTGTTGGATAAATTAAGAAAAAATGAAGAGAATTGTTTCTTGAAAGATTTATCAAATCTAAGGCGCTTACTCTAAGTCATTCATCCTTTTCTTCTTTTTAGGAGTCAATTACAAATTAAGACAACTAGTTTTCCATTACAAGAATTATAGAGCTCACAAAATTAATTCAAAATTTACATAGTAGGTATACATTCTATCAAAATGTGTTTAGATGAAATTCTGATTCTTTAATGTTCTTACCAGTTCAGACTATGAAAAAACTTTATAAGACAAATGAACCCAGATAAGAGTGTGTCATAAGACAAGATCCCCTGCCAAGCTGGGACTTGGCCAAACATAAACAACCACTTTCTTATAGACGATTAGTCAAGGTTCTGGGTCGAGCACCAGGATCTATTGACTTCCGTCCGACATAATATATTTTCTCTGATCCTTCATCATCATCACCACACTCCCGGCACCCATCAATAAACCCTTCCCAAATTCCTCACTTCCTTATAAACTCGTCCCTGTAGTCAACAATTAAGAAACCTAAACCGACCAAAAAGCATTACGTTGTTCAACAATGTAAACCCCAGCTAGGGTGAGCCTTAGATTACCATAGAATACAGATGGCAAAAGTTTATTTTCCCTGTGGATTTCTACTGAAAATATGTGAGATATTATATCTATACAGATTATCTTATACGATAACGAATAAAATCCCATAACTTTTCTGTAGCACAGGGTACAGAAATGTATGTAACGTGAAACCGGTAGAATTAACATATCTAACATAAAGATTTCTATTTTGCAGATAACATAAATGTTTTACATGTAGAAATCATTGATATCTTGAACAACCTAAACATAAACCATCAGATTTTATATTACAAGCTTTTTATCCGGGTTTTACGCATTAAAACGATATTGTCTATAGAAAAGTGATGTAGTTATTATTCGCACCAGGTTTAGAAAGTCTTAAACAAGTTATAAGTTTATATTCTTCAAAACTTTAGTAAGATCCATTAAGTATACTTTGAAAAATGTTTATTTTACATGTTTATTTACATGTTTATTTTACTGTGATAAACACTAATTAAGAAATTATCGAGGTTTTTCTTAGAAATATTCCTTATGAATTAATATGAATTCTTTTTAGAGGATATATATATATATATATATATATATATATATATATATATATATATATATATATATATATATATATATATATATTTCATTATATTTTAATTTTGCTTTGTCGCTGTCTCCCGCGCCTGCGAGGTAACGCAAGGAAACAAACGAAAGAAATGGCCCAACCCGCCACCCACACACATGCACACACACACACACATGTCCACACACGCAAACATACACACCCACACATCCCAACGTACACACATGTATACACACACAGACACACATATATACATACATGCACACAATTCACACTGTCTGCCCCTACTCACCCCCATAGCCACCCCGCCACACACGGAATAACATCCCCCTCCCCCCTCATGTGTGCGAGGCAGCGCCAGGAAAAGACAACAAAGGCCCCATTCGCTCACACTCAGTCTCCAGCTGTCATGCAATAATGCCCGAAACCACAGCTCCCTTTCCATATCCTCCCCTCTAGTTTTTTTTTTCTTTTTTTTTTTAATTTTCCAAAGAAGGAACAGAGGGGGCCAGGTGAGGATATTCCAAAAAAGGCCCAGTCCTCTGTTCTTAACGCTACCTCGCTAACGCAAGAAATGGCAAATAGTTTAAAAGAAAATATATATATATATATATATATATATATATATATATATATATATATATATATATATATATATATATATATATATATATATATATATATGTATATATATATATATTTCTTTTTTTATTATCATTATTTTGCTTTGTCGCTGTCTCCCGCGTTTGCGAGGTAGTGCAAGGAAACAGACGAGAGAAATGGCACAACCCACCCCCATACACAATGTATATACATACACGTCCACACACGCAAATATACATACCTATACATCTCAATGTACACATATATATACACACACAGACACATACATATATACCCATGCACACAATTCACACTGTCTGCCTTTATTCATTCCCATCGCCACCTCGCCACACATGGAATACCATCCCCTTCCCCCCCTCATGTGTGCGAGGCAGCGCCAGGAAAAGACAACAAAGGCCCCATTCGCTCACACTCAGTCTCTAGCTGTCATGCAATAATGCCCGAAACCAGAGCTCCCTCTCCACATCCAGGCCCCACACAACTTTCCATGGTTTACCCTAGACGCTTCACATGCCCTGATTCAATCCACTATCAGCACGTCAACCCCGGTATACCACATCGATCCAATTCACTCTATTCCTTGCCCTCCTTTCACCCTCCTGCATGTTCAGGCCCCGACCACACAAAATCTTTTTCACTCCATCTTTCCTCCTTCAATTTGGTCTCCCACTTCTCATCGTTCCCTCCACCTACGACACATGTATCCTCTTGGTCAATCTTTCCTCACTCATTCTCTCCATGTGCCCAAACCATTTCAAAACACCATCTTCTGCTCTCTCAACCACGCTCATTTTATTTCCACACATCTCTCTTACCCTTACAATACTTACTCGATCAAACCACCTCACACCACACATTGTCCTCAAACATCTCATTTCCAGCACATCCACCCTCCTGCGCACAACTCTATCCATAGCCCAAAACCTCGCAACCATACAACATTGTTGGAACCACTATTCCTTCAAACATACCCATTTTTGCTTTCCGAGATAATGTTCTCGACTTCCACATATTCTTCAAGGCTCCCAGGATTTTCGCCCCCTACCCCACCCAATGATTCACTTCCGCTTCCATGGTTCCATCCGCTGCCAGATCCACTCCCAGATATCTAAAACACTTTACTTCCTCCAGTTTTTCTCCATTCAAACTTACCTCCCAATCGACTTGGTATCTGCACACACACACACACACACACACACACACACACACACACACATATGAATATATATATATATATATATATATATATATATATATATATATATATATATATATATATATATATATATATATATATATATATATATATATATATATATATATATATATATATATATATATATATATATATATATACATACATATATATATATATATATATATATATATATATATATATATATATATATATATATATATATATATATATATATATATATATATATATATATATATATACCCTGAATGTTTTGGCTCTGAGTGAAACGAAGCTTAAGGGTAAAGGGGAAGAATGGTTTGGGAATGTCTTGGAAGTAAAGTCAGGGGTTAGTGAGAGGACAAGAGCAAGGGAAGGAGTAGCACTACTCCTGAAACAGGAGTTGTGGGAGTATGTGATAGAATGTAAGAAAGTAAATTCTCGATTAATATGGGTAAAACTGAAAGTTGATGGAGAGAGATGGGTGATTATTGGTGCATATGCACTTGGGCATGAGAAGAAAGATCATGAGAGGCAAGTGTTTTGGGAGCAGCTGAATGAGTGTGTTAGTGGTTTTGATGCACGAGACCGGGTTATAGTGATGAGTGATTTGAATGCAAAGGTGAGTAATGTGGCAGTTGAGGGAATAATTGGTATACATCGGGTGTCCAGTGTTGTAAATGGAAATGGTGAAGAGCTTGTAGATTTATGTGCTGAAAAAGGACTGGTGATTGGGAATACCTTGTTTAAAAAGCGAGATATACATAAGTATACGTATGTAAGTAGGAGAGATGGCCTGAGAGCGTTATTTGATTACGTGTTAATTGACAGGCGCGCGAAAGAGAGACTTTTGGATGTTAATGTGCTGAGAGGTGAAACTGGAGGGATGTCTGATCATTATCTTGTGGAGGCTAAGGTGAAGATTTGTATGGGTTTTCAGAAAAGAAGAGTGAATGTTGGGGTGAAGAGGGTGGTGAGAGTAAGTGAGCTTGGGAAGGAGACTTGTGTGAGGAAGTACCGGAGAGACTGAGTACAGAATGGAAAAAGGTGAGAACAATGGAAGTAAGGGGAGTGGGGGAGGAATGGGATGTATTTAGGGAATCAGTGATGGATTGCGCAAAAGATGCTTGTGGCATGAGAAGAGTGGGAGGTGGGTTGATTAGCAAGGGTAGTGAGTGGTGGGATGAAGAAGTAAGATTATTAGTGAAAGAGAAGAGAGAGGCATTTGGACGATTTTTGCAGGGAAAAAATGCAATTGAGTGGGAGATGTATAAAAGAAAGAGACAGGGGGTAAAGAGAAAGGTGCAAGAGGTGAAAAAAAGGGCAAATGGGAGTTGGGGTGAGAGAGTATCATTAAATTTTGGGGAGAATAAAAATATGCTCTGGAAGGATGTAAATAAAGTGCGTAAGACAAGGGAGCAAATGGGAACTTCAGTGAAGGACGCAAATGGGTAGGTGATAACAAGTAGTGGTGATGTGAGAAGGAGATGGAGTGAGTATTTTGAAGGTTTGTTGAATGTGTTTGATGATAGAGTGGCAGATATGGGGTGTTTTGGTCGAGGTGGTGTGCAAAGTGAGAGGGTTAGGGAAAATGATTTGGTAAACAGAGAAGAGGTAGTAAAAGCTTTGCGGAAGATGAAAAACGGCAAGGCAGCAGGTTTGGATGGTATTGCAGTGGAATTTATTAAAAAAGGGGGTGACTGTATTATTGACTGGTTGGTAAGGTTATTTAATGTATGTATGACTCATGGTGAGGTGCCTGAGGATTAGTGGAATGCGTGCATAGTGCCATTGTACAAATGCAAAGGGGATAAGAGTGAGTGCTCAAATTAGAGAAGTATAAGTTTGTTGAGTATTCCTGGTAAATTATATGGGAGGGTATTGATTGAGCGGGTGAAGGCATGTACAGAGCATCAGATTGGGGAAGAGCAGTGTGGTTTCAGAAGTGGTAGAGGATGTGTGGATCAGGTGTTTGCTTTGAAGAATGTATGTGAGAAATACTTAGAAAAGCAAATGGATTTGTATGTAGCATTTATGGATCTGGAGAAGGCATATGATAGAGTTGATAGAGATGCTCTGTGGAAGGTATTAAGAATATATGGTGTGGGAGGCAAGTTGTTAGAAGCAATGAAAAGTTTTTATCGAGGATGTAAGGCATGTGTACGTGTAGGAAGAGAGGAAAGTGATTGGTTCTCAGTGAATGTAGGTTTGCGGCAGGGGTGTGTGATGTCTCCATGGTTGTTTAATTTGTTTATGGATGGGGTTGTTAGGGAGGTGAATGCAAGAGTTTTGGAAAGAGGGGCAAGAATGAAATCTGTTGTGGATGAGAGAGCTTGGGAAGTGAGTCAGTTGTTGTTCGCTGATGATACAGCGCTGGTGGCTGATTCATGTGAGAAACTGCAGAAGCTGGTGACTGAGTTTAGTAAAGTGTGTGAAAGAAGAAAGTTAAGAGTAAATGTGAATAAGAGCAAGGTTATTAGGTACAGTAGGGTTGAGGGTCAAGCCAATTGCAAGGTAAGTTTGAATGGAGAAAAACTGGAGGAAGTAAAGTGTTTTAGATATCTGGGAGTTGATCTGGCAGCGGATGGAACCATGGAAGCGGAAGTGAATCATAGGGTGGGGGAGGGGGCGAAAATCCTGGGAGCCTTGAAGAATGTGTGGAAGTCGAGAACATTATCTCGGAAAGCAAAAATGGGTATGTTTGAAGGAATAGTGGCTCCAACAATGTTGTATGGTTGCGAGGCGTGGGCTATGGATAGAGTTGTGCGCAGGAGGGTGGATGTGCTGGAAATGAGATGTTTGAGGACAATGTGTGGTGTGAGGTGGTTTGATCGAGTAAGTAATGTAAGGTTAAGAGAGATGTGTGGAAATAAAAAGAGCGTGGTTGAGAGAGCAGAAGAGGGTGTTTTGAAGTGGTTTGGGCACATAGAGAGAATGAGTGAGGAATGATTGACCAAGAGAATATATGTGTCGGAGGTGGAGGGAACGAGGAGAAGTGGGAGACCGAATTGGAGGATGAAAGATGGAGTGAAAAAGATTTTGTGTGATTGGGGCCTGAACATGCAGGAGGGTGAAAGGCGGGCAAGGAATAGATTGAATTGGATCGATGTGGTATACCGGGGTTGACGTGCTGTCAGTGGATTGAATCAGGGCATGTGAAGCGTCTGGGGTAAACCATGGAAAGTTGTGTGGGGCCTGGATTTGGAAAGGGAGCTGTGGTTTCGGGCATTATTGCGTGACAGCTGGAGACTGAGTGTGAACGAATGGGGCCTTTGTTGTCTTTTCCTAGTGCTACCTCGCACACGTGAGGGGGGAGGGGGATGGTATTCCATGTGTGGCGAGGTGGCGATGGGAATGAATAGAGGCAGGCAGTGTGAATTGTGTGCATGGGTATATATGTATGTCTCCCTGTGTGTATATATATGTGTACATTGAGATGTATAGGTATGTATATTTGCGTGTGTGGGCGTGTGTGTGTGTACATTATGTATGGGGGTGGGTTGTGCCATTTCTTTCGTCTGTTTCCTTGCGCTACCTCGCAAACGCGGAGACAGCGACAAAGCAAAATAAATATAGATAATAAATATATATATATATATATATATATATATATATATATATATATATATATATATATATATATATATATATATATATATATATATTTTTCTCCATTCAAACTCACCTCCCAATTGACTTGACCCTCACCCCTACTGTACCTAATAACCTTGCTCTTATTCACATTTACTCTCAACTTTCTTCTTCCACACACTTTACCAAACTCAGTCACCAGCTTCTGCAGTTTCTCACATGAATCAGCCACCAGCGCTGTATCATCAGCGAACAACAACTGACTCACTTCCCAAGCTCTCTCATCCCCAACAGACTTCATACTTGCCCCTCTTTCCAGGACTCTTGCATTTACCTCCCTTACAACCCCATCCATAAACAAATTAAACAACCATGGAGACATCACACACCCCTGCCGCAAACCTACATTCACTGAGAACCAATCACTTTCCTCTCTTCCTACACGTACACATGCCTTACATCCTCGATAAAAACTTTTCACTGCTTCTAACAACTTGCCTCCCACACCATATATTCTTAATACCTTCCACAGAGGAAGTGAAGTGTTTTAGATATCTGGGAGTGGATCTGTCAGCGGATGGAACCATGGAAGCGGAAGTGGATCATAGGGTGGGGGAGGGGGCGAAAATTTTGGGAGCCTTGAAAAATGTGTGGAAGTCGAGAACATTATCTCGGAAAGCAAAAATGGGTATGTTTGAGGGAATAGTGGTTCCAACAATGTTGTATGGTTGCGAGGCGTGGGCTATGGATAGAGATGTGCGCAGGAGGATGGATGTGCTGGAAATGAGATGTTTGAGGACAATGTGTGGTGTGAGGTGGTTTGATCGAGTAAGTAACGTAAGGGTAAGAGAGATGTGTGGAAATAAAAAGAGCGTGGTTGAGAGAGCAGAAGAGGGTGTTTTGAAATGGTTTGGGCACATGGAGAGAATGAGTGAGGAGAGATTGACCAAGAGGATATATGTGTCGGAGGTGGAGGGAACGAGGAGAAGAGGGAGACCAAATTGGAGGTGGAAAGATGGAGTGAAAAAGATTTTGTGTGATCGGGGCCTGAACATGCAGGAGGGTGAAAGGAGGGCAAGAAATAGAGTGAATTGGAGTCATGTGGTATACAGGGGTTGACGTGCTGTCAGTGGATTGAAGCAAGGCATGTGAAGCGTCTGGGGTAAACCATGGAAAGCTGTGTAGGTATGTATATTTGCGTGTGTGGACGTGTGTATGTACATGTGTATGGGGGTTGGGGGGTTGGGCCATTTCTTTCGTCTGTTTCCTTGCGCTACCTCGCAGACGCGGGAGACAGCGACAAAGTATAAAAAAAAAAAAAAAAAAAAATATATATATATATATATATATATATATATATATATATATATTTATATACATGTGTGTGTGTGTGTGTGTGTGTGTGTGTGTGTGTGTGTGTGTGTGTGTGTGCAGATACCAATAAAATGGCAGGAGTGGATTATACGCACAAAAAAAGGTGCTTATTAAAGATAAAATACTGAATAGTGGTGAAAACCTTTGTATTTATTCCATTTAGAAAGTAGTAAATTGAATTATATCTAGAGGGCAATAAGTTTTCAAGTAATAATGAAATTATTTCTTCATCAAAATCAAACAGAAAATAAAAAAAAAATCATAAAAGCCTAATACGTTTGTGTTGCTTATCCAGGCTCATTTTTACTAAGTAATGTTGGGACGGCTCCACCCACTTTAATCACTTGAGTACATAGAATATATTATCGTCGATGTTAAAGAGTTTTCCCTTTTGATGTTAACCTTAAAATAAAGGTTAAGGAAAGTGAGATAGAGCTTAACGTTAAAGTTAGGATAGCTAAGGCATCCTTGATCATATAATCACTAGTCAGGTGTTAATATAGGTTAGGTTAGGTTCAGTATCCTTCATCAGGTCACCATTACCAAGGTGTTGTTATGTTGGGTCAAGCAACTTTAAACCAACTTTCAGTATTATTTACTCATAAATCTCTAAGTTCTAATAACCCAAAATTTTAGAGGGTAGAAACTGATGGAAGCCATTTCTAACATTCTTGCATAACCTGACCTCTCTTCTTCCCAAAACATAGCCATCCCAGCCTGATATTGCACTGCTGTGGTCCGTCAACTAAAATGAAAAGGAAGACATTGAATGGAGAAATTACTCCAGCGGAATCTCCAAAGATGATTACTGGCCAGAGAAACAACTTCAGAGAGCAGATTAAGCGACGTAAATCATTCCAGCTTTAGGGAAAAGAAGTTTAAGAGATCCTATACAGTGATATGATGTTATATAGTAATAGCATCCCTTTAGAGCTAAATATATTTACTTCCTGTAACTAGTTCCACAATTAAAATGATATTCACCATGTGTGATTTAAGTGCTGACCTTAGATGATTAGCATCTGTCAAAAGATTGTATTGAGCAAATACAATCAACTTTCAACGACCCATTCTATAATTTTTTATTCATTATCATCTCAGTTTACCCCTTTTCTGTTACTGTTTAAATCAACAGTAACCGTCCTACGTAGTTGTGGCCTCTGAAGCAAAGGAAACTTTTTC
>NC_092232.1:60555971-60577657 GCF_036320965.1 Panulirus ornatus | reverse complement strand
GACTCCGCCCTCATGAGGTTACTGCACGACAGCAAAGATCACCCTTTGGTAGGCTGTGCTATAGGCAGCACAGCTCCGTCAAAGATCTCACTCCATAATGAACTTATATAGATTCCTTTTTTAACATTTTGTCTTGTCTATAAGGAACTCATCAGTTCTTCTCCAGTGAAAGCAAAAAATCATCGAGAAATTCATTTGTCTTCTCAATATCAGGATCTTGTGGCTCTGTGTGGGGGACGGGGCTGGTGGGCTGTGTGTCTGGCTGTGTCTGGAGAGCGGGGCTGGTGGTCTCTGTGACTGGTTGTGTCTGGGGAGCGGGGCTGGTGGTCTCTGTGACTGGCTGTGTCTGGGAAGCGGGGCTGGTGGTCTCTGTGACTGGCTGTGTCTGGAGATCAGGGGAAGTCTTGGGTATAAATTTCAATATACTGTGAGCGATATCGTCTCTCAACCGATTCCTCTCGATCTTCTCTTGCACGGCCTTCATGATACGTTTGGGCGGCTTTCTCCATTGTCTTTGCATTTCAGTTGGTGATCCTGCGCCATCGAGCCACATGATACCAGAATAGTATCGTTCCTGTTTCCCAACGGGTCCAATCTTGGTGTCACACATGATGCCGAGTGAACCCAAATGGCGGCCGATGTTTACGTTGGAAGCCACGGGCTCGTTATGTATCTTGCAGTAACTTTCATACCGTTGCTGCAGCTCTTTCCTGCTGATAAGGTACCGCTTCATAGTAATAGTCTTTCCCTTCATTTGAACGAAGGTATTCATGAAACTAACAAAGGAAGCCTTTCCTTTGTAATCCCGTTTGTAGTAACAGAAAGCCATTGAAGACGTGGACTGGGTCAGGCGAAGTTACACAGACTAACAAGATAGTCCTATAATCAATGGTCCTCTATCAGCACTGAACTCGAAATACGTCAGAACGACAATTTCAACCCAGGGCTGGAGGGCCATTTGATGATATTCTCACGTCTTGCTCAACCAAGTAACCTCGGTTAGACCTTGTTTATATTTAAATATAGTAAAGTTAATATAGTGAAGCTTGATGTTTCTATTCATATGTAAGGTGTAATGTAGTTTATATAAGGTTCACCTTCCAGATGGGTTCCTGACATACCAACTTACATTCAGATATATATATATATATATATATATATATATATATATATATATATATATATATATATATATTTCTTTTCTTCTTTCATACTATTCCCCATTTCCCGCATTAGCGAGGTAGCGTTGAGAACAGAGGACTGGGCCATTGAGGGAATATCCTCACCTGGGCCCCTTCTCTGTTCCCTCTTTTGGAAAATTAAAAAAAAAGTGAGAGGGGAGGATTTCCAGCCCCCCGCTCCCTCCCCTTTTAGTCGCATTCTACGACACGCAGGGAATACGTGGGAAGTATTCTTTCTCCCCTATCCCCAGGGATAATATATATATATATATATATATATATATATATATATATATATATATATGAATGTAAATTGGTATATCAGGAATCCATCTGAAAGGCAATATATGTCCAAAGAAAGATATTTATGAAGATGTAGTGAACATGGCCTTGATCAAGATAAAGGCCACTGATAATGAAAACGAGATGACTGTGAGGATGTAGTGAAGATACATTTTTATTAAGGTAGAGTTAAGTGCTGTGAAAGTGGCTTGACTATAAGGATGTAGTGAAGATAGCCTTTCACCAAAAAATACGCTAGTGATACTTCAAAATATGATGATTATGAAGAAGTGGTGAAGATGGCTTTTATCAAGATAGAGGCCAATGATATTGAAAATTAGATAAGTATAAGGATGTAGTGAAGATAGTCTTTGACCAAGATAAACGTCATCGATGATGAAAACAAGATGACCGTGAAGTTGTAGTGAAAATAACCTTAAACCACAGAAAAGCCATTGATATTCAAAATGATTGTGAAGATGTAGTGAAGATGGCGTTTGACCATGATAAACGCCAGTGATGTTGAAAATAGCGTCTTAATAAGCCCAAATAAACAACTAACAATCAAATCAAATAATTAATTCAAAAGATAGGGTAAGGAACCAGAAATAAAAAGTCTTAGAAAGTCCAACAAATAACACCTAAACGAAAAAAACCTAAAAGAAATTAGATGGAATATTTCCTATGTATGTCCATTATTGTGTTTATATATGAATATAAGATATATATATATATATATATATATATATATATATATATATATATATATATATATATATATATATATCTTTTTCTTTTAAACTATTCGCCATTTCCCGCGTTAGCGAGGTAGCATTAAGAACAGAGGACTGGGCCTTTTTTGGAATATCCTCATCTGGCCTCCTCTGTTCCTTCTTTTGGAAAATTAAAAGAAAACGAGAGGGGAGGATTTCCAGCCTCCCGCTCCCTCCCCTTTTAGTCGCCTTCTACGACACGCATGGAATACGTGGGAAGCATTCTTAATCCCCCATCCCCAGGGATAAATATATATATGTACAATCCCAGGGGATAGGGGAGAAAGAATACTTCCCAAGTATTCCCTGCGTGTTGTAAAAGGCGACTAAAAGGGAAGGGAGTGGGGGGGCTGGAAATCCTCCCCTCTCGTTTTTTTTTTTTTTTTAATTTTCCAAGAGAAGGACGAGAGAAGGGGGCCAGATGAGGATATTCCCGCAAAGGCTTAGTCCTCTGTTCTTAACGCTACCTCACTAACGCGGGAAATGGTGAATAGTATGAAAGAAAAAAAAAGATATATATATATATATATATAAAGTATGAATAAATGTGGCGGGGTGGCGACGAGAATGAATAAAAGCAGTAAGTATGAAGTATGTACATGTGTATATATATGTATGTGTATGTATGAATATGTATAGGTTGAAATGCATAGGTATGTATATGGGCGTTTCTGCACGTGTATGTGTATACATGTGTATGTGGGAGGGTTGGCCCATTCTTTCGTGTGATTCCTTTCGCTGCCTCGCTAACGCGGGATACAACGAGAAATTATAAGTAAATAAAGTATACAAGTAATGGGAGTGTGTGTTTGTGGTAGTAGTGGGTGGGTGTGTTAAGCGTGGAAAGGAAGGCCAGTTAAAGTCCTTTTTTGTAGACTGGAGGTTTGAAAACGGGGTTTAACGGGCCTCGGTGCCTCTACTTATGGTGGAATACGTGCTTGCCATTGGTTGACAATGATCTACCAATGAGAGGGCTGCATTTGATATAGTTTGATAAGTTGTAAGGGTGAAATTCCTATGTATTGTTTGGGAAAAGTATCAGTAATTTGGTAATGTCGTCTTCGGTGGTGCGAGCACGATTTATGCACTAGCAGACACAAACTCCCTCCCTATTGGCTGAAGGAAAGCCATAAGCTCCGCCCACCCTGCCTCACTTGATCCAGATGAAGGTTGAAAGGCAATTTTTCACAATCATCTCTATGTATATAGGGAAAAAAGTAAGATATAATAGTGTCATAAGATAGAGCTTGCTGTGTTGTCTATGTTCCATAAGATACATACAAAGAAAAATGCATATTTCACAAAAAGCACACGATGATAGGCACAGAAGGTACAACTGCTACTTTAACGTCCATCTGACCCGGTATATATAAGAATGTTCCTATGTATACATCATCTTTTCTAGCCATTCGAGAAGGTTCTTGCTGCTCCTGTCTCGGCCACGTGTTAACCACGTGGTTGATGGAGGATTAACCGCCAGATCCCACGAAGACAGAAGAAAGAAGAGAGAAGACAGAAGACAGAAGACAGAAGAGAGAAGACAGAAGAGAGAAGAAAGAAGACAGAAGATAGAAGACAGAAGATAGAAGAGAGAAGACAGAAGACAGAAGACAGAAGAGAGAAGAAAGAAGACAGAAGATAGAAGAGAGAAGACAGAAGAGAGAAGACAGAAGAGAGAAGACAGAAGAGAGAAGAAAGAAGACAGAAGATAGAAGAGAGAAGACAGAAGATAGAAGAGAGAAGACAGAAGAGAGAAGACAGAAGAGAGAAGAAAGAAGACAGAAGATAGAAGACAGAAGATAGAAGAGAGAAGACAGAAGAGAGAAGACAGAAGAGAGAAGAAAGAAGACAAAAGAGAGAAGACCGAAGAAAGAAGTGGATTGTAACGTTGCCTCCCGCGTTGGTCCTTCCCGCGGGAGACCGTTACGGTGACGACGCCGGCAGGCTGTTCCCTCACCACCCTCGCTGCTCCCCACACCCCCGCGTTGCCTCCACTCCATCTTCACATGTCTTTTTATTTTTTATTTTGTATCATCCATCATCCATCTCTCGACCGTTTGGCTTGAGCAATCTCTACCCCAGCTTCCCCACCCCATTCTGGAAAACTCATTTTCCTGAGGAGTGGAGGCTGGAGTGGACCTGTTCTCACCTGACGGGGTGGAGACCCTCACACTATCTCTTACCTCTCCCCTACCTTGGACCGTCGAGCCTCCCTCACTCACGTTTTCTCGCACTAGGACACTGATGCCACCAACATGCCGCCCGACATACGTCTAAAATCCCTCAAAACTGATTGTCCCCCTCCTTCCACGTTCGAACTCCTGTCCATAGTCTTTAAGACCACTGAGATCCGTCCTACTAGGGTCATTCAACTCCCTTCGAACAAATACCAGTTTAAGATTTGCTTGGGCAAAGATAGTGATTTAGATAGAATCCTATCTAAGCCTCTCCTTGATGATCTAGCTAAAAACAAACTACCAAATCGTTCAGGACCGCTGCCCCTTCAAGCTAGATGTACTATTATTGCCTACAATGTTGATGAATCTATCTTGTCCCTCAGCCCTTCGGAGATTATTGAAGCCATCAATGGCGAAAACAATGACGTTAATGTCATCAACGTCTATAAACCGAATAACTCCAGATCAATAAAGATACAATGTTCAAACCCGACCGAGGCCGATCACCTGCTCTCCCGGGGAGTCCTGTTCCCCATGATCTCTGTGCCAGCAAAATCCCTGAAGAAAGATGAATATCTCGACGTACAACAATGTTTCAAATGTCTGAAATACGGACATGAGACTAAGAACTGTAAAGAACCCCACCAAACCTGTAGTCAATGCGCGGAAACTGGTCATGGTTTTCGTGAGTGCAAGGTTCAGGCAGCGAAGTGTGTCAACTGTAAAGGTGAACACGTCGCTGTATCTGGGCTGTGCCCACGTAAGAAAGAGCAACTCCGCGCAGTGCGTCAGGCATAAAAATCCAACTCACCTCCTTCCACAAACCCTCACCTCTACGCAACAGTTGCTGCTGCTGCTCCTCCCCCTGCCACCCAAGCTTCTCCTATCCCAACTTCTAATTCTTCAGACCTCCTCACCCTACAAGGTAGGATGCATGCGTGCTACCTAAAAGCGTTGTTCCTGAGCGGGGAAGATAAGTCGGAATTCATCAGAATTTTCGATTTGCTTCTTGCTCATAACAACCTACCTAATGTACGAACTCCACCTGAACTTCTCAGCTCCCCCGCCACCAACCATCCCTCACCGACCCCTGTCTCGTCCGCCACCCTGACCCCTAACGAAAACGTATCCCAGGAGACCCCCAGTAACACTTCCAACTCTCCCCCAACTACTCAACCTGTCACCCTCCCAACTTCCAATACCCCCTCCGCACCCCCTAACACAACTCCATCCACAACCCTCCCAACCCAACACCAACAATCCTACTGTCTCTCCAAATACCGATTCCTCTCCCACCCCCACCGTCCCAACTTCCACCACCACGACAGTTCCCCCAGAACCTCCACTCACCAATCCCCCCCTCCCTCCTCCCCCTCCCTCCGTCCCCTACCTAACCCTCCCAGAGGAGCCCCAGAACCTGACCTTGCCACACCTGACAACCCTCCTCCGGTCAAACTCGGCATTCAAATCGTCGACGTTGACCCTCTCCATCCCCTCTCCCCTTCCCTCTCCTCTCACCTCTCCCCTCTCCTCTCCCCCCACCAGATATACCCCGACCCAAGACTAGAAACATGGTACAATTGAAATACTCAAACGTTGGGTCAACGGCCTACATCGACACTAGATTCAGAAGGCCGATAAACTTCCAAAAATCGTAAATGCTTAAGATATTGCAGTTCAACGTGCTCAGCTATCACAGTAGCCGTTATCTGATTGCCACACTTCTCGAAGAGAAGAGACCCGATGTCGTGATACTTAACATCACATGTATCACCAACGGATACAAAATTAGACATTACGGGTATACATCACGACAGTCTCCAGACAGTAGACACGAGGGAGTCGCCATTCTCATACGCAACACCATCGAACACGAATACCTCGCCATCTCATGGCAATACGAACACTTTCTAGCAGTTAAGGTAAACACAATACATGGCTTCATTATCTTCTGCACTACATACTCTCGACCTAACACTTCCATTCCACTCCATGATCTCTACACAGTATTCAATTACACACATATCCCAGTCTACCTTCTAGCTGACCTCAACGCCCAAAACAGAACCTTCCACCACAGCAGAAACAATTCTCATGGTGATGACTTATTCGCTTAATACTCTTACAAACGTCTTAACTTCCTAGGACCTTACTTCCACACTGTCTTCACTGGCCCAGGAGGAAAAAGCAGACCTGACCTTGTCTTCTCCAACAGAGCCAGTAATTTTCTTCCCAATTCCTTGTCTCCATGACCACTGTGTGGTTCCGACCACATCACTATATTTCTTCATCTCTAGTGTAACCTTATCCTCGTCCGATCACCCTCACACTACCACTACAAAAGAGCAGACTGGGAGAGCTTCAAAACACTCTCTCCAACTGCACTTAAACCACAAACTACGAAAATCACCCAATAACACCAATAAACACAGAAATAGAACATATACATGGAACAATCACACAGGCAGCTGACGCCTCTATCCCCAAATCTTCATTTACCTCAAGATACTCCTTCTTCCCTTCTCCCAAAACAACCAGACTCCTCTCGTGCTACCGTCGACGCTTTGAGTAAAACAGACATCGTTTGGGCCTAGTACGGTGGGACCTCACATCCCTACGAAACCACACACTCAACAGCCTTCTAGAACACCACAATAGACACTGGAAATCTCTTATCACCACAAAGAACAACACAGGATCAAATCTCCTCAAGAGTTTTGGAACAGAATACGAAAACTCAAAGGAATACCGAAAACAGACTTTAATGGACTAAATGACAACACTCTATACCATAACCCACAAGACATTGCCAACATTTTTCAAAAACACTGGGAAGGTATCTTTCACCCTCACCCCCTCACCCTCTGGCGTACGAAAACACTCAAATTGTCACACAACACATACAAAACAGACCCAGTCACTTCTACCCAGAACAGATCATACACCTCCAATCGCTTTCACACGACAACCTTCTCACAACTCCAATAAGATCGAACGAGGTCAAATTCCTCCTCCTCAAATCACCCAAAGTAATTCAGGCATTGGTTACCAACTACTTACACATCTCCCTAACAACACTATTAGAGCCATCACTTTCCTCTTCAACGTGGCACTAGCCTCTGGCTATTTTCCCGCGGCCTTCAAAACGGCAACAACCACAATGATACCTAAACCCAACAGATCCAACAGAGACCCAATGAACTACAGACCCATCAGCCTACTTGAGTCCATTGGGAAGACATTTGAAAGAATCTTAAGCAACAGACTTAGACAACACCTAACAAACAACAACCTACTCTCACACAAACAGTTTGGCTTTCACCAACATCGCTCCACACAAGATGAACTCAACATCATTACGAACTACATAAGAAACAACACGCGGACACACAAAATGACCGCACTCATCACAAAAGATGTTGAAAAAGCCTTTGACACCGTGTGGCACGATGGATTGAGGTATAAACTAAGCACCCAATTCCAACTCCCACGACCCACCATTAAGCTTCTCTCTAACTATCTTAGCAACAGAAAAACCCGAATCAAATACAGAAACACTTACTCAAACTACTTCTTCCTCAATGCCGGTGTACGTCAAGGCTCCGTGCTGGCCCCTACTCTTTACACACTCTACTCAAATGATCTTCCCAATCCTATACACCTGGACTCCATCACTCTCCAATATGCAGATGATGTCACACAGCTAATCAGAGCCACAACCCTCACACACTGAATCAGCAAAACACAACAGGAAATTGACCACGTTTTGCTTTGGGAGTTAAAATGGAGGATTAAATCAAATCCTGCCAAATCCAACATATCTTACTTTAATGTACGTCAGAGATACAACATAAGCAATGTTTACCTACACTCCCGTATACACCGACATTTACCCATTCCCATCTCAAACACCAACACTGTCCTGGGCCTAAGTTATGATGTACACCTGAGAATGAACCGACATATTCAGTCTAGAGCGGTTATTGCGAGAGCGGAGCTCACGAAATTGTATAGATTTAGAGAGGCGCAATTCAAAACCAAATTGCACCTCTACAAAGCATTAATACGACCACTTATCACTTATGCCCCTTCAACTCTTGAACTCGGAGCCAAATCCAACATCCATGCACTCCAAATGGTTCAGAATAAAGCTCTACGTTGGGTTTGTAACATCAAATGGCACGAGTTCATCAGGAACACAAAACTTCATAGGAGAGCACGACTGCCTCCACTAAACATCTATTGGAAGAAATTGTCTGAAAGACAAGTAGAGTGATTTCAAATACATTGATTACTTCAACAATTTCCTGGGAATAGATCACCCAGATAACATGTTCTATATTCATCTGAACAACATCCAGTGCCCTTATATTAAAAACTAAAAACTACTATAGATCTTGCTGCTAAGTCCGTGTAGGGAACGTCTGGGCAAAATCAGTTTCTATCTGCCAGAGATACGATCCATCTCCTCTTATATCATAAAAAAAAGAAAAATCCCTCGCCCTCTACTCATCATCTCTGTCCTAGTTATCATATAATTCCGATGCAAGCCGGGTTAAGCCCTGGCTCTTTTCCTCCTTCTAAAAATCACTTCCTCTGACAACTCTTGTTCTCTCTGAGTATTGACTGGTGTGTCTGGTGTTGCTGGACCACTGGTACATTTCACGAAGGCTGATTGGACACAATTGTGCGACCAATCGAGAGGTGATCGCAGGAGAACTTAACCCAGCTTGGTAGGTCCGGCTCGTCCCACTTTGGAGCGCTTGTCTGTCTGATCAGCTGCCTCGTATATTTTCTTAGAGAAGATGTAAGGTGTTACAAGTACCTTTTGTGTAGGGTGGTACGCCACCCCAGAATCTGGGGTCTAGCCCCACTGGTATGGACTCTAGTAAGCCAACCACTACTGCCGTAGGGGGTAGTGGTGGTGACCCATCCACCTTGGACATAAAGTCCAAAAATTGCTGAATGTGTTATGTTACATGTGACCGGTTCAACAACTCCAGCTTCCCTCAACCTCTTCCTCATCAAGAAAGTGATTGACAGCCAGGCTGGTGCTGTTGAGATGGTAAGGAAACTGGCTAGTGGTGACCTTCTTGTTAAAGTTAAGTCATCAGATCAAGTGGCAGACTTACTAAAGCTGAAAAGAATTCATTTTTACGTTATTGTGGCTTCGTTTCCGGTGACCATGAACTCATGCAGAGGAGTAATCTTGTGTCCTGATAACATGGGAATGAGTGAGGACGACATAGTAAATGATCTTGCAGACGAGGAAGTGATCGCTGCTAGGTTTACTACGAAACCTATTGACGGTGAGCCACGTACAGACCAGACTCCCAAACACAATGAGTCCTATTCTATGGCATTGAAATGTAAGCTGGTCATTGGTCACAATTATCACTGGAACTGCTGAACCATCCACGACCCATCACTCCAGACGAACCCATAACGAATCAGAGCGACACTGACACTGACTCTGACGATAATACCCACAAAGACTTGTACTCAAGAGCCACCTGCTGCTCTGTTTGCCCCAACAATGTGAGAGGACAAGATGAAGTTACAAAAGAAACTGTGTGGCAGGTGGTCGTTCCTGTGGCTCCATCGAGGAGGTCTTCCTCCATGATGAAGTCTTCCTCGGTGGAATCATTCGACGACAATACCGTCCCCACCATCAGGAGCCGATCCCGTTCCTCTAGGAACTCGCCCAAGTCCAAAAATAGGGTTCACAAATCTGGCCGGCAAAAGAAATCTTAAACCAACGTGTTCAATATCATTCAGTGGAATTGTAGAGTTCTTAATAATAATCAAGCACAACTGTCACTGTTGCTTGCATTATATAGACCATCCGTTATTTGTCTACAAGAGACCAATCTGAACAGCACAGTCGAAGATTGTGATGTTTTAGATAACTATCACCCGTATAGAAGATCATGGGGTAGCCATTTATGTACACCAAAGCTTACCCCATACAGAAGTGACTTTAAATTCTACTCTAGAAGCTGTCGCATGTAGAGTAAAATTTGATAACACGTACCTGGCCATTTGTTCAATTTACTCTCCCGGTTCCAATGCATTTGATGACGATGAGTTCACTTTGCTTTTTAGTCAATTACCCCATACAAAACTAATTCATGGAGACTTCAACGTTCATCATCAACAGTAGGGAAGTATACGGGCAGACTCTCGCGGGAAACAAATGGTAAATTATATTATCAATTCTAATCTCGCTTTTCTGAAAGATGATAGTGGAACTCATGTAGATGATCGGACAGGAAACATCTCAGCCATCGAACTATCTTTGTCATCCCCAGATATACTAAATGACATCACCTGGGGTACTTATGACGACTTCTTGGGAAGTGACCACTTCCCAATCTGTCTTTCTTATACATGTGACAATAGTATCAGAACGTCTCCGATCAGATTGCCTTATAAGAAAGCAGACCGGGGGTCATTCTCAAGACAAGCCGTCCTAGATATATCCGGAGATGACATTGACACAAAGGTCAATAATGTAACTAATACCATCCTCAGGGCTGCTGAAGCCTCTATACCTAAGATCTTTACAATATCCACAAAGCACAGAGTTCCTTGGTGGACACCAGATTGTCGAAGTGTGAGAGCAATAGGAGATGTAGGATTTTCGACAAAGAGCCTCAGACAATAACTTCATCGCATATAAACAAGCGAGGGTTCAGGCAAGGGGAACAATAAGACAAGCCAAAAGAGACTCTTGGCGTGGCTATGTTTCAACTGTTAATAAAGACACACCAAGCAGTCAGGTCTGGTCCACAATAAAGAAAATGACCAGAAAATATAAACAACCATCCATCCCTTAACTTACCAAGCAAGAAGGCACCATAGGCGACCCAGCTGACGTAGTCAACACTATCGCGAGGAGATTCTCAGACATAAGTAGCTCGGCCAATTACGATCGACGGTTTTTACACCACAAACGTTAGGCCGAGCAGACAGTGATTGACTTTGCCACAGAAGATGAAAACATACCATATGATGATACCTTAACTCTTAAGGAATTACTTCTTGTCCTGAAATCCTGTAAAGGTTCCAGCCCAGGACCCAGCCGGATAACATACGAGATGATTCAGCATCTTAGTCAGGCCAACCTGACTAAGTTGTTAGCATTGTACAATGAGATTTGGACGTCTCGAACGTTTCCAAACTCATGGCACCATGCGCACGTCATCCCCATCCCAAAAGCTTCTGGACGCCTTACGAACATCAATTCGTCTCGACCTACTGCACTGACGATCTGCATTTGCAAGGTCATGGAATGAATGGTTAATAAAAGGCTTATTTTTTCTATTAGAGACGTAGAACTTATCAAATGATCAACAGTGTGATAACACAGAAGCACAATGGATCATTTGATAGATTTAGAACATAACCTTTCAGACAGTTTTATGAAGAAAGATCTTTTAATTGTATTTTTTCCAGATGTGGAAAAGCCTTTGACATGACTTGGCGAAACGGAATCTTATGCAAACTTTATGATATTGGTTTAAGAGGTTCTTCATCTATTTTGGTTCAGATTTTCTAACACGATAAAACATTCGCTGTCAAGATTTCTGCATCTAACATAATCTCGGTCATATTTGTCCAAGAAGATGTGATGCAGTATGGCAGCGTTCTGAGCCCAACATTATCAAATATTATGATTAATGATATTCTGTCTCCAGCTTCCGTCCCTCGAAACCTTAAATACTCACTTTATGCTGATGCTTGTGCACTATGACACTCTTCGCCTAATGCATAATTTTCGGCTGAACGGTTTCAAGTTGCACTTGAATCCGTCCATCGTTGGGCGATACAGTGGAGTTTTAAGTTTTCACCAGGTAAAAGTGTCGTGGTTATTTTTACCCGAATTTGCTGCTAAAATTAGACCACAGCCAGATTCCCTTTTGTAATAACATAAGATTTCACAGATTATTTGAATATAAATTGTAATAAAAGGTTAGGTATTCTTAAGTATTTCTCGGGTTCATTTTGGGGAGCCGGCAGGAAATCTTTATCAATGTTGTACAAGGCCATTATTAGAAGTAAACTGGACTATGGCTCTCAGGTGTATGCTTCGGCGAGCGACTGTACCCTGAGAAGATTGGATGTGCTACAGAATAAATGCCTGCCAATGTGTCTTGGAGCTCTGTCATGTACCAGGGTTCCACGATTGGAAGTTGAGGCAAATGTACCTCCTCTCCGGCTGCGTCGAGACGAATTAACGTTAAAGTGTGGTATTGTGATGACCAGGAGAAGAAATACTACTGCCTGTTGCCTGGCACAACAATATGAACAGTTGGTCGAGAGAGGCGTCAGGCCCCTGGCCCTCAGAATACACTTCCTCAGTGAGAATTCTGGTCTGAAAGTGCAAGAAATGGACATGCTGGTTAGAAATAAACTACCTCCTTGGGAGCATTCAGGAGTAGAAACTAAGACGAATTAGCTCCCTGCAACGAAAAGGAACGCGCCGGATAGTGAGATACACCAGTTAATCCGTCACGTCATCATGCATCATTTATCATATGTCCACTTCTACACAGATGGTTCCAAGACAGGTGAGTGTGTGGGTACAAGTGTGTGGTCGAACGAACGGTCTCTTCGGTACAAGCTGCCAGAGCATACAACTGTTTCCTGTGCGGAATTATTTGCTATTGATAAGGCCATAGATTATCTCATTAATTCAATTCATATTATATCAATATTTTTTACTGATTCGTTGTCAGCTCTTAAAGCTATATACTCTGGGTATACCGAATCAAATGAAATTCAGGACAACATCATCAATATACTAAATTCATGTAACAAAGATATCATCTTGGTTTGGGTGGCTGGCGGGTCATTGCAACATTTACGGCAACAATGAACAGGCAGACCGGTTGGCTAAGTCGACCTCAGAACCCGAGGAGGTGAGAAGTTCCGATCCCTCGGGAGCTGTGGTCTTGCCTTTCCTTGGGAAAGGATTCAATATTTCTTCTGTGGCAAAGTCAGTGGACCAGTCTGACTATAGCAAGAAAATATAAACCACTAGTAGCGGACTGGACGGCCTGGTACAGGAAGAACAGAAGAGAGGAAGTCGTGCTGGCCCGTCTACGTCACAACTGTACCTACAGCACCCACCTACAACCGTATACGAACAGAAACTTTCCAGCAAGATGTGAAACCTGCCGAACCAGTTTGACAACAGACCACCTCTCATACAATGTACCAAATATCATCAAAACAGGAAGAGGCTGATCAGTTATTTCAAAAACAAGAAAACAAACTTCCCCATCTACAATCTACTTGGTAACGATAACAACATAATTAACAAATTGTTTATCTTTTTCAAGAAAACGGAAATCAAGATGATATAAGGTTGGTTCGACTCTGTGCCGGAGCTGGCTTCAGGTTGTGGTTGCTTTCGCTCTAGGCTGGTTGTATGGTGGGAGAATCTATTTGTTCATTATGCTGCTGGCTTGGATTGGGTGTGGTTCGGCTTGGAGCTGCTTCCGTTATGGTGTCCAGCTGACGAGTTGCCGGTGTTATTATATCATGATTTATATATGTGTTTCATGTTATGGTGAAAGATTATCTCTAATTTATCTTATCTTTTTCTCAGTCCTTCTGGCAGCTGCACCAGAGGATGTTGTGTCCACTGGTTGGTGTTTGCTGACACGTTGACACAATACCCACTTACCAACTTTTAGTCCATTTTCTTTAATCCCCTATAGGACTAGGTAAGACTTATAGGTATTGATATGTTTAATATGTAGGGACTTTACACAGTCAAAAATCAAACAGTGTTGCAGGCCTGATGACCTTACTTATAGGTCGCTGGCCGTTAAACCCTCTTAATTCGAACCAAGCTCTCCTTCACTACAGTTACTGAGGAGAGTATTTGTTCATACCAAATTTTCCAAGTGTTACTCAAATGAATGAGTTGTAGTGAAACAACTTAGATTAACACCAAGATACAGCACCACACTCTGTCTTAACATGATTTAGATAATATTCAGTGAAATACAGGAAATTGTCTCATACTGAAACATAGTGATGGTGATTTAAGTACTGCAGGAATGTGATGGGATGGACTGTCATTTACTGGGAGGAAGTGAGGGGCTCTATAGCTATCCAGATCACCTCTGAATTATGTGACACAGCAAAAATTGCCATATCACAGGTAATACAGAAGCTATTTATGATATCATTGATAAAGGTAGCAGTAAGTGAGACACACAGACTTGGTTATAACCATGAGTTTCTGGCTAGTATAGGACCTCATAAATACCTTTAATTTAACTTTAAGACTGATAGCCTTACATCGTGTACTCCCATGATTATCTTTAATGTTCCTACCAGACATACTGGAATGCTTACACTTACTCTGAATGATCAGGTAGCAGTGAACACAAACTAATTTCTTCTCCAGTTAATGGGCCACATATTGAATGATTTCTTGCAGACAAAATTAAGATATGCATGATAAGTATATAAACACCTCAAACTGTAGTGAAGTACTTTAATTTTTATGTAAATCACCTTTGCCTTCCTTTTTGTCAGGTGCTACCAACACTTCTGCCACCCTCTTGCCACCAACTCTACAATTTACACCACAATCTTCCACAACCTCCTCATCCAGCTGTTCCTTCCATTATGCATTCATTTTTGCCACTAACTCTCTAACCATGTGTGCCAGCACCACTTCCACAACATTTGCTAACATCACTTCATTTGTATATATGCCTCACTATCTTGCTACAGACAATACCATCGCCTTGCTACCACCTCTGCCATCCCTTACCAGTACCTCTGCCACCTCGCTGGCAGCAGCACTCCCACCATCCCCTCTGTAACCACTACCTTAGCCACCTCAGCCACAATTCCACATCTATGTGCCACAGCTTATGCCATCTCCTCTGCCATCCCCTTTGCTACCTCATGTAACTGTCACTTCATCATCACTTTTGCTTTCAATATTGCCGTCACTTTTGCCACCACTTTTGCCAATGTCTTTGTGCCACCACTTTTACCGGCTCCTCTGCAACCATCTCACCTTCCCATTTTCCAGCCACGACTACCACCTCTACAAGTAGTTCTGTAACTGCATTTGTCATCACCACTGCCGCGTTCTCTACCACCACTTTAACCATTTCTGCCAACATCTTGCAATCACCCCCTTTGCCACCACCACCTCTAACATCACCTTTGTCACCACCAGTACGACCACTTTTGCCAACCCATTTGCCCTTTTTTTCACCTCTTGCACCTTTCTCTTGACCTCCTGTCTCTTTCTTTTATACTTCTCCCACTCAATTGCATTTTTTCCCTGCAAAAATCGTCCAAATGCCTCTCTCTTCTCTTTCACTAATACTCTTACTTCTTCATCCCACCACTCACTACCCTTTCTAAACAGCCCACCTCCCACTCTTCTCATGCCACAAGCATCTTTTGCGCAATCCATCACTGATTCCCTAAATACATCCCATTCCTCCCCCACTCCCCTTACTTCCATTGTTCTCACCTTTTTCCATTCTGTACACAGTCTCTCCTGGTACTTCCCCACACAGGTCTCCTTCCCAAGCTCACTTACTCTCACCACCTTCTTCACCCCAACATTCACTCCTCTTTTCTGAAAACCCATACTAATCTTCACCTTAGCCTCCACAAGATAATGATCAGACATCCCTCCAGTTGCACCTCTCAGCACATTAACATCCAAAAGTCTCTCTTTCGCACGCCTGTCAATTAACACGTAATCCAATAACGCTCTCTGGCCATCTCTCCTACTTACATAAGTATACTTATGTATATCTCGCTTTTTAAACCAGGTATTCCCAATCATCAGTCCTTTTTCAGCACATAAATCTACAAGCTCTTACAGAGGTATAAGTTTGTTGAGTATTCCTGGTAAATTATATGGGAGGGTATTGATTGAGAGGGTGAAGGCATGTACAGAGCATCAGATTAGGGAAGAGCAGTGTGGTTTCAGAAGTGGTAGAGGATGTGTGGATCAGGTGTTTGCTTTGAAGAATTTATGTGAGAAATACTTAGAAAAGCAAATGGATTTGTATGTAGCATTTATGGATCTGGAGAAGGCATATGATAGAGTTGATAGAGATGCTCTGTGGAAGGTATTAAGAATATATGGTGTGGGAGGCAAGTTGTTAGAAGCAGTGAAAAGTTTTTATCGAGGATGTAATGCATGTGTACGTGTAGGAAGAGAGGAAAGTGATTGGTTCTCAGTGAATGTAGGTTTGCGGCAGGGGTGTGTGATGTCTCCATGGTTGTTTAATTTGTTTATGGATGGGGTTGTTAGGGAGGTGAATGCACGAGTTTTGGAAAGAGGGGCAAGTATGAAGTCAGTTGGGGATGAGAGAGCTTGGGAAGTGAGTCAGTTGTTGTTCGCTGATGATACAGCGCTGGTGGATGATTCATGTGAGAAACTGCAGAAGCTGGTGACTGAGTTTGGTAAAGTATGTGAAAGAAGAAAGTTGAGAGTAAATGTGAATAAGAGCAAGGTAATTAGGTACAGTAGGGTTGAGGGTCAAGTCAACTGGGAGGTAAGTTTGAATGGAGAAAAACTGGAGGAAGTAAAGTGTTTTAGATATCTGGGAGTGGATCTGGCAGCGGATGGAACCATGGAAGCGGAAGTGGATCATAGGGTGGGGGAGGGGGCGAAAATCCTGGGAGCCTTGAAGAATGTGTGGAAGTCGAGAACATTATCTCGGAAAGCAAAAATGGGTATGTTTGAAGGAATAGTGGTTCCAACAATGTTGTATGGTTGCGAGGCGTGGGCTATGGATAGAGTTGTGCGCAGGAGGATGGATGTGCTGGAAATGAGATGTTTGAGGACAATGTGTGGTGTGAGGTGGTTTGATCGAGTAAGTAACGTAAGGGTAAGAGAGATGTGTGGAAATAAAAAGAGCGTGGTTGAGAGAGCAGAAGAGGGTGTTTTGAAATGGTTTGGGCACATGTAGAGAATGAGTGAGGAAAGATTGAGCAAGAGGATATATGTGTCGGAGGTGGAGGGAACGAGGAGAAGAGGGAGACCAAATTGGAGGTGGAAAGATGGAGTGAAAAAGATTTTGTGTGATCGGGGCCTGAACATGCAGGAGGGTGAAAGGAGGGCAAGGAATAGAGTGAATTGGATCGATGTGGTATACCGGGGTTGACGTGCTGTCAGTGGATTGAATCAGGGCATGTGAAGCGTCTGGGGTAACCATGGAAAGCTGTGTAGGTATGTATATTTGCGTGTGTGGACGTATGTATATACATGTGTATGGGGTGGGTTGGGCCATTTCTTTCGTCTGTTTCCTTGCGCTACCTCGCAAACGCGGGAGACAGCGACAAAGCAAAAAAATAAAAAGAAAAAAATATATATATATACATATATATATATATATATATATATATATATATATATATATATATATATATATATATATATATATATATATATATATATATATATATATATATATATATATATATATATATATATATATATATATATATAACAATTAGTTGATATATAACGAATAAACGTAGCTAGGAGGCCATTTGGTAAACATGCGATTGTCCAAGACAGACAACTAGTGTATCATAGACTTATTATGTGGACAAAAAGGCGGATTGTTTGCAAATCATATCAACAATAAAGTTGTCCAATATGTATAGACCTTTATCAATAACAAAGTCATAATTCTTTGTGTATTTAATAATAGAAGATTCAATGGTATTTCTCGTGGTACTGGAGTTAGAGTTAATAGCTGATATGGCATTACTGCAGTTAATACAATGGTCATAATTTTTAACTTGATTAAACAAGTTTCGATTCTTTTCCTTTTCTTATACTATATTTATGTTGCTTAAGTCTAACAGAAATATCCTTACCAGTCTGCACAACATAAAACTTATCACAATTTCTACATGGCACTTTATAGATGCTCCCAGAAGAATTTTTTGGTGAGTTCCTGATTAAGATATTCTTCATGATAATATTGTTGCTGAAGGCAACATTTACAATAAAGGATCTAAGCAATATGGGAAGAAAAGTAAAGTTATTATCAAAAGGGAGAACTAAAATATTCTTCGTGTCAGTGGAAGGTATGGGCTCAACTCTATAAAATGATTTCTTTGCTAATTTAAGGGATTTTTTAGTGAAAGATCTAGTTTACTTCAACTTAGATCCAATGGAATATATCCTCTTAAGCACATTATCAGTAAACTATGGACTGCAAATACGTAATGCCCTATGGAACATATATTGAAATGATGATAATTTAACTGTCAAACTGAGATCGCTTGATCACGCACAAAATTGTGATACTTTCCAATATATATATATATATATATATATATATATATATATATATATATATATATATATATATATATATATATATATATATATATATATATATATATGTATATATATATATATATATATATGTTGGAAAGGATCACAATTTTGGGCGTGATCAAGATATTCCTATGAGTGCACGGGGAAAATGAAACACGAAAAGTTCCCAAGTGCACTTTCGTGTAATAATCACATCATCAGGGGAGACACAAGAGAGAAATATAACAGTCAGTTGATATACATCGAAGAGACGAAGCTAGGACGCCTTTTGGTAAACATGTGATTGTCCAAAACATACAACGAGTGTTCATAAACTTATCATTTTACAAATCTTATCAACAATACAGTTATCTAATTTGTATAGACCATCACAAATATCAAGATTATAATTCTTTTGTATTTAGTAATAGAAGAATCAATGATATTTATCTTGGTAATAGAATTAGAGTTAAGAAATGAGATGGCGTTACTCTAGTCAATACAATGATCATAGTTTTTAAAATGATTAAACAAGACATTTTATGTTGGTCAGACTGGTAAGGATCTTTCTGTAATACTTAAGCAACATAAATATAGCATAAGAACGGGACAAGAATCAAATGCCTTGTTTAATCATGTGTGTGTGTGTGTGTGTGTGTGTGTGTGTGTGTGTGTGTGTGTGCGTGCAAATATCAATAAAATGGCAGGAGTGGATTATACGTACAAAAGAGGTGCTCATTAAAGAAAGATAGAATACTGAATAGTGGTTAAAACCTTTGTATTTATTCCATTGAGAAAGTAGTAACTTGAATTATATCTAGATGGCAATAAGTTTTCAAGAAAGAATGAAATTTGTTCTTCAACAAAATCAAACAGAAAATAAAAGAAAAAAATCATAAAAGCCTAATACGTTTGTGTTGCTTATCCAGGCTCATTTTTACTAAGTAATGTTGGAACGGCTCCACCCACTTTAATCACTTGAGTACATAGAATATATTATCGTCGATGTTAAAGAGTTTTCCCTTTTGATGTTATCCTTAAAATAAAGGTTAAGGAAAGTGAGATAGAGCTTAACGTTAAAGTTACGATAGCTAAGGCATCCTTGAACATATAATCACTAGTCAGGTGTTAATATAGGTTAGGTTAGGTTCAGTATCCTTCATCAGGTCACCATTACCAAGGTGTTGTTATGTTGGGTCAGGCAACTTTAAACCAACTTTCAGTATTATTTACTCATAAATCTTTAAGTTCTAATAACCCAAAATATTTAGAGTAGATAGAGTAGAAACTGATGGAAGCCATTTCTAACATTCTTGCATAACCTGACCTCTCGCCTTCCGAAAACATAGCCATCCGAGCTTGGATATTGTACTGCTGTGTCCGTCAACTAATTTGAAAAGGAAGACATTGAATGGAGAAATTACTGAGGTAATCTCCAAAGATGATTACTGGACTGAGAAACAAATTCAGAGAGCAGATTAAACGACTTAAATCCACTCAGCTTTAGGGAAAAGAAGTTTAAGAGATCCTATACAGGTATATGAAATTATTGTAATGGCATCCCTTTAAGTTTGATATTTTTACTTCCTGTAACTAGTTCCAACAATTAAAACAATATTCAGCATTGTGATTTAAGTGACTGACCTTAGGATGCATTTGGATCTGTCAAAAACTGTATTTAGTAAATACTTAAACTTTCAACTGACCCATTCTATATTTTTATTCATTTCATCTCAGTTTTATCACCTTTCTGTTACTGTTTAATATCAACAGTAGCCCGTCTACGTAGTTGGGACTCTGAAGCAAAGGAAACTTTTTCTAGTCTACGTTAGGGTAGCATCTAAAACAAACCTAAATGATCTTACCTTATAAATATGTTCAGACAGTACCTTCTGAAAATATTTCTTAAGGTAAGGTCGTGGGGATTAGTTTAGGTGCTATCTAAACCTTGGCTAGAAAATGTTTGCTTTAAAGTCATAACTAGTTGAAAGACCTACTTTAAGTGTTGATATTGAAATTTATTTGCTTCAGTGTGCCCCTCTGTCCGTTTGTTTCATATCCATCGAAAGATCCATACGTTCAATTTTTGATGTAGATTGATTTCCCATCTTAGTTTCGTCTACGGAATTCTACATCTTCAGTGCAGCACACGATTGTGGTAATGAAGGGAAAGTCACCACATTTACAAGCCGAGTGCACGTAGCTTATCCCACCTCGTTAGAGAGAAAACTTACCTGTATTTGAATTAATGAACGGGAACAGAGAAGACAAAATTTTACTACACATTTATCATACAACTATATATCATTTATATCATACACATTACCACATTTCCTGCACTTTCCAACACAAATTTGCTGAGGTCATAACCTTGTAGTTACCATTACCTTACAACCTTAAGGATGGTGGTCTACAACACCTCTAGATTGATGGAGAAAACGAAAAGTTTCGTTTTACTATTAAGACCACAGAAATGCGGTAATTCCACTTCACTACCACTAACTACTAGTTATTTTACTTGTTGATTTTCACGGCTAAGATTTTCATCCTCTGAGCGAAGCCATACAATAATCGTCCTTATCTACTCTGAGCATTGGATAGCCTCCTAATGATCAAGATTGCTGTTTTGGTTGTCCGTTTCCCTTGTTACTACTGCGTCTCACTGCACACCTTACATGAGTGCCTTCCACAGTAATAGGGACAGCTGCTGGGCCTCACTGTAGCTACTTCTGGGACGGTTGCCAATCTTCCTCGTATTCCCTCATGACCACAGCGCCAAACCGACTCCCGCCATCAGGCCGAAACGCACAAACATTTCTGACAAAATTGAGACAACCGATTTCGCGTCAGTTTTGACACCATGTGAATTTATACGACAATTACGTTCAAGATGCTTGGTTTTTCGTTCATGGATTGAACAGAAGCAACCAACGAT
>NC_092232.1:60530001-60555871 GCF_036320965.1 Panulirus ornatus | reverse complement strand
AACTGGTACCAGAATGAAATAATTAAAACTCAAGAAGAAGTTATCAGAAGTAAAAACATGGGAAATTCAATATAAATAAATTTATCATTGGAATAATCATAGTGCCAACATATGTATATTTCAAATGCAGTTCAAGGGAAAAACAAAACTAGCGCTCAACTAAAATACTTTAATGTGGCACATGAAGAAAAGAGAAAAGCTTTGGAAATGATTTTATCTTTGTACAGGACATTTTTACTTACAATAAAAGTATTCTCTTAAACAGGGTATCTTGGGGCTCAGCGAGGCCATTCCTTTCAAATTACAGTCTGCGTACACATCCAAATACATTAGTTCGAATGGAAAATTTAGGTAGGCTAAACATTAATTGAAAAACATCAGGGGAGACCTCATTATGAAAGAAGAGCAAAGTAACTTGTCAACTTTACCTTTGACTGCAGATAATATTCTGAAGAATTAATTTCAATGAGTCCGAACTTTACAGAGATGCAGGAAGTTGTCTTGTTCCTCTGAAAAAATATAAAAAGAACAAAATGGTAATCAGCAGCGTAGTTACAAGAGGATGGAGGGTAGGCCCCAGGAACCACCGACTGTTTAGGGTTTTTATGATATCCAATTCTGCCTAGCTCCTAGGTTGCCATCCAGTCAATTTGGCCGTGATAATCTTGGCAAATCTATCCCCAAGTGTCCCACATATCTAAACGCCAGTGGTAATAGCACCTCGACTTAACTCAAAATATCACATATTGTTTACTTGACACTTATAGAGCCTAGCTTTCATGTGGTAATCAATAAGATTTGAAAAAGAACTTTGTCTAAATACAACACAAACACTTTAAACAGCTAATGTTAGAAATGAAAAGAAAAGTACTAATCAATAATAACAAATATAAACAAACCGTAACTTTTATTCTGTCCCTTACCACCATGCATGTCTGTTCAAACAAAACAAACTGACCAAAAATAATTCTTTATGAAAGTCTCGATTAACTAGAATTTCCTAAGAAACAATAACATATAAGAGAAGTTTTAGTTTGCAAACAAAACAAATACTTAAAACAGCTAACACAAAAGTAAAAAAATGGATATCATAAATGATCATAAAATAAAGCCATTAACTATCAATAGCTGTCGCTTACACTCACGAATGGCTGACCCGTACCATATTTTGGTCTTCCGCTTCACGTACAAATCTTGACCTATAACAATTCTAAATTACAATTACTATAATTTTCTTTAATCATTATATTACAATTTTCTTATGTTAATAATTAGTATAACAAACAAACAAAAACTGTAGAAATATCAGAAGACAAATTTCAGGCAGCAACTATGAACAAGCGGGAAGGTTTGATCATTTCTCTCCTGCTCCTGCCTCTCTCTCCGTCTCCCATATGGCCTTCCCATACACCAAGATGATATATATATATACATATATCTGGCCAATTCCCTGATCAACTTTGTTAACGTAGGTTGCATAAAATATACAAAATCACTAACCTCATCACAGGTTACTATATTATAAGAAATAATATCATAGATTTTTGTTTATTCTACATAGATTTGAGACACTTTAAAAGCCTAGCTTGTATACTAAGATTTTCATCCTCTGAGCGAAGCCATACAATAATCGTCCTTATCTACTCTGAGCATTGGATAGCCTCCTGATGATCAAGATTGCTGTTTTGGTTGTCCGTTTCCCTTGTTACTGCTGCGCCTCACTGCACACCTTACATGAGTGCCTTCCACAGTATTAGGGACAGCTGCTGGGCCTCACTGTAGCTACTTCTGGGACGGTTGCCAATCTTCCTCGTATTCCCTCATGACCACAGCGCCAAACCGACTCCCGCCATCAGGCCGAAACGCACAAACATTTCTGACAAAATTGAGACAACCGCTTTCGCGTCAGTTTTGACACCAAGTGAATTTATACGACAATTACGCTCAAAATGCTTGGTTTTTCGTTCATGGATTGAACAGAAGCAACCAACGATGGTTGCTACTGCCCAATCCATGAAGTCCCCCCCACCACGGAAAGGTAACCAAGCTTCGGGGGGGATGGGTGTTTACCCTGACGCCAACGGAGAAACTCAATACAATATTTTTATTATAACTTTCCTTAATCTTGAAAAATGAATCAATCAGAGGGAAGAATAGCCCCAGCTATATGAAGATTGGCTAACCGAATCCTTGCGCATTGTGTAGAAAGTGATTTCTTTGAGGGTTGCTTTATGGAAGGCACGGTAGCGTCGGAAGAGTTTCATTTTTTCTTTGAAGACGAAGGAAATTATCCCCGTAAATTTATGTATTTTTTTTGGGCGGGATAATGTTCCCATTTTTTTTCTTTCTTTGTTTTTCAACGTCCCTACGTAGATATTATGTGTCATCCACTACTGGGAGAAAGCCAGACTTCCGCCAGATTAACGTTATCCTTGGCGGGGCGAAACTAAAGTTGTCTTGGTGTTGGTTCCTCAGTGATAACCCAAACACAAACACAAACACACCTCCAGTGTCCACTCTAGGGCCGTGGTCTCCTGCAGCACCAGCAGGAAGAAAGAACTCCGGTTCCTCACCAACTGAATCTTTTGGCACGGGGAGCGTGTGTCATCTCGACACGCCTTTTAACGCCCGTGCGTGGTGCGGAGTGCAGTCGGTCTGTAACGTAGGACATGTCATGTGTTATTGGTCCCAGTCGGTCTAGAACGCTGGGCCTGACATGTGTTGGGGGACCAAGTCGGTCTTGAATGGTGGGCCTGACAGGTCTTGAGACCTGCCATGTCTCCCTGAAGGTGGGCCTGACAAGTGGGGTGGGCTGCATTTCCTCATGGATGGTGGGTCTGGTAGGGAGTGTGGACTGCAGTGCCACTTGAGTGGGCGAGGTCACTTGGTCAGCATCAGTGGGACGGTGAGGTTTCACTTTTGCACAGCGACCGTTGACGGAAAGTGGTGTCACGTTGGCAAGAAGTGCCTTCTTGTAGGAGGCATAGCAGGAGTACTGGATGACGGCAATCCCGCGGTGGTTCTCGTACGTGGATGCAGCCAGGATACTTCTCCGTGGTGGGGCTCGCTTCGTGGTTGGTGGATGTGGCCCTCCCCGCCACATGGTCACAGTGGTTGACCTATTTTACGTCAAAACATTACGAGGTCAACCTTCACCAAATCCATATGGCGTTCATACTAGCTTCACCCATATTCCATTTCCTCCAATTCCACTTCTGGGTATTCCACCTCCATATCCACACAGCCAAATTCCACTCCATCCATGACTTCCACGTCCGGGTATTCCACCAATTCCACTCCATCCATCTCTTCAACGTCTGGGTATTCCACCTCCATATCCACACAGCCAAGTTCCACTCCATCCATCACTTCCACGTCTGGGTATTCCACTTCCATGTCCACACAGCCATAGCCCATGTCAAATACATGGACATATTCAAATTCCATCTCCTGGACAAGGGAGGATCGTCCTACCTCCTTGGTGAACATTATTATATTGAAGTGCTCGAGGAAAGGTTGAGGGAGCTTGCAAGGCGGAGCAGAGATGTTCTCTCGACAGAGGTCACAGCTCAAATGATGCTCTCGGCCTGGCTCCCGCCCTTATATAACCTGGGAGCTGATCATATCCTAGCATAGCTTAATATAGAGAAGTCTAATATAGTGAAGTTAATACTTTAATACAGTTAAGTTAATTTCTCAATAGTTTGATACATGTGCCTGACAATATTCCTTCACCCGTACAATGTCCTGTCACAGAACACAAGGATTGTCATTATAATTCGTTTTTATCAGCAGAAATTAGATTAAAGTGACTAAAGATATGTGGTTTAATATGTTATGTGTGTTCTCTGTCATCATAAAGATGGCCATCTACCCTGATGTGTGAAGAAAACATCAATTTTGCCGAGGCTGTGGTGAAGATAAGAACACAATGTGGTCATACAATGGTGTAGTCAAGATGTGTTAGAACTATGTAGTGAAGAGGAGTATTTAGTGAAAATATATGTTTCTTCACGCTGAGCCATTCCATATAGATGAATATATCTATAATCTAATTGCGGTAAATTACCATATGACTTTAACGGCACCAGCCAGCAGGAAAAATATCGGATATAGGAGTGACTGAATATTTTGTCGGGTACATAAATAATTGAATATTTGGTACGATCGATCAAAATGCTTTTTATAGGCAAATAATTTCTGATTTTTCAAATGATTTTTTCCATCTGTTGGAACTGGTGTAAGTAATTAAAGATATGAAAACCGATGGAAAAGTTCAGTTTAACGCTTTTACGAATGTCTTGCTGCGTGTTTGGGAAGAGCAGTAAACTACAGGAATATATTGGTCTAATGTCCCCTGCTCGTCCAACAGCAGATATTGTATGGTCTGAGACATTATTTCTGGGGGAGGTGGATTCTCTCCGGCATTGCGTAAATCACTTCCACAAACTTGCGCCATTTTGCACAAATACAGATCCGATAAGATGCATTTCCCAGCTCTGTTACGTGAACCCTATTTATGGACCCTATTCATCCTAGCCTAACCTAGCCTAAATAAAAAGGTGTAGAATAATGTGCAACATTTCTCCTTCATTACAAGTGATAATAAACCTAGGCTATACAGCAACCAGGAACGTCCATATTTGTCTAACTTCTCACATGTCTGTGTCATCTGTCTGCAAACATGTCGACCATTACCATGAGGGCAATTGCGGCTTTTGATTTTGAATATCACACGTTTCCTCTATGCCGTGAGATCTTCATACTTAAATAAAATGGTGGGCCGTAAGAAATATATGTCCATCGAAGGTCAACTATATGGCTCAGTTCCATCATCAGTTTCTAAGAAAACTGAAAAGATGAGGTCCCACCGAGATTCGAACTCGGATTGCTGGATTTAGAGTCGAGAGTGCTAACCCTTACACCATGGGACCTGATAAGAAGAGATGTGATTTCATCTAAATGTTTTACATATAATCAACCAGAGGCCATTCCTCCCTCCCTGCCTGCAGGGTTCAAGGTTTTCTAGAAGGTTCTCGAAGATTCTGGGTAGGAACTGCCATTGAGAGGACGTAGTTATACGTATCATTAATGATATTGTTGTTGACTTTCTGATTTAGAAATATAGATAGATAGATAGATAGATAGATAGATAAATAGATAGATAGATAGATAGGTAAAAAACAGATTATATGTAAAACATTTAGATGAAATCACATCTTTTCTTATCAGGTCCCATGGTGTAAGGGTTAGCACTCTGGACTCTGGATCCAGCAATCCGAGTTCGAATCTCGGTGGGACCTCATCTTTTCAGTTTTCTTCGATACTGATGATGGCCGCATTATTCTGTACGTTATATATACATTCATATATATACATAAATATGTATATATAAACATATATATGGAATAATATGGTTTTATCAATAGCCGGAGACCATTCCTCCCTCCTTGCCTGCAGAGTTCATAGTTTTCTGGAAGGTTCTAGAAGATTCTGGTGAGATAATTGCCATTGAGAGGACATTGTTATACTTCATATATCAATGATTTCATTATTGTTGACTTTCAGATAAAGATAGATAGATAGATACATAGTTAGATTGATAGATTGATAGAGCGATATTTAGATAGGTATATAGATAGATAAGTTTCATCAATACTGTATCTTACGCCATCTCCTGTTGCTGGACATATGTTCAACCAGCATTGGGAAAACCTCCAGTAGACCTTAATGTAAAGCAAGATAATAACAAAACCTGCAATAAAAGAATACGATCAACTCCCCAGTGCAGAAATATTGTGACCAGAAAGTCTTCTAGCAAGATATCAGACGCTTCCACGGGAATCACAAACATAACATCAAATATCTGAAAGTCAACAATAACAAAACTAATGATCATAATCAAACTATAACAAGAAAAATGATAAACATATGGAAAATAGTGCTCTAGATTATGTTTCTAGAAAACAAACTTTAACGAAAACTGTGAAAAGAAATACCCATCTGGCTGATACGACACAGTAAAAGGACCATCCCACAACCAACTCTAAACTGAACCTGACTGTCCCCTAACAACGTCCTCTCAATGGTATTTATCTTACCAGAATCTCGTAGAACTTTCCAGAAAATCAAGAACTCTGCAGGCAAGGAGGGAGGAATGGCCTCTGGCTGCTGATGATAACCACATTATTCTATATATATACTTTTACCTACAACCGAAGGTTGACCGGCCAGCCCAAGTGGCTACAGAGGTTGTATCCATGAAAGAAACGGACCCACCAGCAGACGATTTCGGTTGGCAGGTTGTATCGAAGAAGAGGAAAAAGAAGGTTGCCCAACCAGCCCAACCAGAAGGGTGTAGCAAAGAAACGAAAGAAGTCTGCCCAACCAACCTGGGTGGTAGTAAGGATGGCTGCTCCACAACCCCAGGTCGTTAGGCAGACTGTAGCCATGGAAGAAAGGAAGGCTGCTCGTCCACCAGCCCAGGTATCGAGTGAGCGTGTAGCTATGCTGGCTGACCCACCAGCCCGGGTAGATAGCTACGCCCAGATGGCTATGTCGGGTGCAGCAAAGAAGCAAACCCCACAACTACTCCACGAGGTTTGAAAGCCTGCACCCAAAAAGATGAAGACGAAGGTTGCCACACTACCCAATGCACCACCACATGTCTAGAAAGGGAAAAGGTGGACAGAATGGCTGGAGGTCACACTCCAACAACAAAATCACCTTAGGAGCCAAGTTCCATCCATTATTGAAAATATATATATATATATATATATATATATATATATATATATATATATATATATATATATATATATATATATATATATATATATATATATCTTTCTTTTCTTTCATACTATTCGCCATTTCCCGCGTTAGCAAGGTAGCGTTAAGAAGAGAGGACTGGGCCTCTGACGGAATATCCTCACCTGGCCTCGTTCTCTGTTCCTTCTTTTAGAAAATTTAAAAAAAACGAGAGGGGAGGATATCCAGCCCCCCGCTCCCTCCCCTTTTAGTCGCCTTCTACGACACGCAGGGAATACGTGGGCAGTATTCTTTCTCCCCTATCCCCAGGGATAATATATATATATATATATATATATATATATATATATATATATATTTTTTTTTTTTTTTTTTTTTATACTTTGTCGCTGTCTCCCGCGTTTGCGAGGTAGCGCGAGGAAACAGACGAAAGAAATGGCCCAACCCCCATACACACGTACATACACACGTCCACACACGCAAATATACATACCTACACAGCTTTCCATGGTTTACCCCAGACGCTTCACATGCCTTGATTCAATCCACTGACAGCACGTCAACCCCTGTATACCACATCGCTCCAATTCACTCTATTCCTTGCCCTCCTTTCACCCTCCTGCATGTTCAGGCCCCGATCACACAAAATCTTTTTCACTCCATCTTTCCACCTCCAATTTGGTCTCCCTCTTCTCCTCGTTCCCTCCACCTCCGACACATATATCCTCTTGGTCAATCTTTCCTCACTCATTCTCTCCATGTGCCCAAACCATTTCAAAACACCCTCTTCTGCTCTCTCAACCACGCTCTTTTTATTTCCACACATCTCTCTTACCCTTACGTTACTTACTCGATCAAACCACCTCACACCACACATTGTCCTCAAACATCTCATTTCCAGCACATCCATCCTCCTGCGCACAACTCTATCCATAGCCCACGCCTCGCAACCATACAACATTGTTGGAACCACTATTCCTTCAAACATACCCATTTTTGCTTTCCGAGATAATGTTCTCGACTTCCACACATTTTTCAAGGCTCCCAAAATTTTCGCCCCCTCCCCCACCCTATGATCCACTTCCGCTTCCATGGTTCCATCCGCTGACAGATCCACTCCCAGATATCTAAAACACTTCACTTCCTCCAGTTTTTCTCCATTCAAACTCACCTCCCAATTGACTTGACCCTCAACCCTACTGTACCTAATAACCTTGCTCTTATTCACATTTACTCTTAACTTTCTTCTTCCGCACACTTTACCAAACTCAGTCACCAGCTTCTGCAGTTTCTCACATGAATCAGCCACCAGCGCTGTATCATCAGCGAACAACAACTGACTCACTTCCCAAGCTCTCTCATCCCCAACAGACTTCATACTTGCCCCTCTTTCCAGGACTCTTGCATTTACCTCCCTAACAACCCCATCCATAAACAAATTAAACAACCATGGAGACATCACACACCCCTGCCGCAAACCTACATTCACTGAGAACCAATCACTTTCCTCTCTTCCTACACGTACACATGCCTTACATCCTCGATAAAAACTTTTCACTGCTTCTAACAACTTGCCTCCCACACCATATATTCTTAATACCTTCCACAGAGCATCTCTATCAACTCTATCATATGCCTTCTCCAGATCCATAAATGCTACATACAAATCCATTTGCTTTTCTAAGTATTTCTCACATACATTCTTCAAAGCAAACACCTGATCCACACATCCTCTACCACTTCTGAAACCGCACTGCTCTTCCCCAATCTGATGCTCTGTACATGCCTTCACCCTCTCAATCAATACCCTCCCATATAGTTTACCAGGAATACTCAACAAACTTATACCTCTGTACTTTGAGCACTCACTCTTATCCCCTTTGCCTTTGTACAATGGCACTATGCACGCATTCCGCCAATCCTCAGGCACCTCACCATGAGTCATACATACATTAAATAACCTTACCAACCAGTCAACAATACAGTCACCCCCTTTTTTAATAAATTCCACTGCAATACCATCCAAACCTGCTGCCTTGCCGGCTTTCATCTTCCGCAAAGCTTTTACTACCTCTTCTCTGTTTACCAAATCATTTTCCCTAACCCTCTCACTTTGCACACCACCTCGACCAAAACACCCTATATCTGCCACTCTGTCATCAGACACATTCAACAAACCTTCAAAATACTCATTCCATCTCCTTCTCACATCACCACTACTTGTTATCACCTCCCCATTTACGCCCTTCACTGAAGTTCCCATTTGCTCCCTTGTCTTACGCACCCTATTTACCTCCTTCCAGAACATCTTTTTATTCTCCCTAAAATTTACTGATAGTCTCTCACCCCAACTCTCATTTGCCCTTTTTTTCACCTCTTGCACCTTTCTCTTGACCTCCTGTCTCTTTCTTTTATACTTCTCCCACTCAATTGCATTTTTTCCCTGCAAAAATCGTCCAAATGCCTCTCTCTTCTCTTTCACTAATACTCTTACTTCTTCATCCCACCACTCACTACCCTTTCTAAACAGCCCACCTCCCACTCTTCTCATGCCACAAGCATCTTTTGCGCAATCCATCACTGATTCCCTAAATACATCCCATTCCTCCCCCACTCCCCTTACTTCCATTGTTCTCACCTTTTTCCATTCTGTACACAGTCTCTCCTGGTACTTCCCCACACAGGTCTCCTTCCCAAGCTCACTTACTCTCACCACCTTCTTCACCCCAACATTCACTCCTCTTTTCTGAAAACCCATACTAATCTTCACCTTAGCCTCCACAAGATAATGATCAGACATCCCTCCAGTTGCACCTATATATATATATATATATATATATACATATATATATATATATATATATATATATATATATATATATATATATATATATATATATATATATATATATATATATATATATATATATATTCAAACTACATTGCAACTTACATATGAATAGAATCATCAAGCTTCACTATATTAGCTTTACTATATTTAAATATAAACAAGGTCTAACCGAGGTTACTTGGTTGAGCAAGACGTGAGACTATCATCAATTGGCCCTCCAGCCCTGGGTTGAAATTGTCGTTCTGACGTATCTCGAGTTCAGTGCTGATACAGGACCATTGATTACAGGACTATCTTGTTAGTCTGTGTAACTTCGCCTGACCCAATCCACGTCTTCAATGGCTTTCTGTTACTACAAACGGGATTACAAAGGAAAGGCTTCCTTTGTTAGTTTCATGAATACCTTCGTTCAAATGAAGGGAAAGACTATTACTATGAAGCGGTACCTTATCAGCAGGAAAGAGCTGCAGCAACGGTATGAAAGTTACTGCAAGATACATAACGAGCCCGTGGCTTCCAACGTAAACATCGGCCGCCATTTGGGTTCACTCGGCATCATGTGTGACACCAAGATTGGACCCGTTGGGAAACAGGAACGATACTATTCTGGTATCATGTGGCTCGATGGTGCAGGATCACCAACTGAAATGCAAAGAAAATGGAGAAAGCCGCCCAAACGTATCATGAAGGCCGTGCAAGAGAAGATCGAGAGGAATCGGTTGAGAGACGATATCGCTCACAGTATATTGAAATTTATACCCAAAACTTCCCCTGATCTCCAGACACAGCCAGTCACAGAGACAACCAGCCCCGCTTCCCAGACACAGCAAGTCACAGAGACCACCAGCCCCGCTTCCCAGACACAGCAAGTCACAGAGACCACCAGTCCCGCTCCCCAGACACAACCAGTCACAGAGATCACCAGCCCCGCTCCCCAGACACAGCCAGACACACAGCCCACCAGCCCCGTCCCCCACACAGAGCCACAAGATCCTGATATTGAGGAAGCAAATGAATTTCTCGATGATTTTTTGCTTTCACTGGAGAAGAACTGATGAGTTCCTTATAGACAAGACAAAATGTTAAAAAAGGAATCTATATAAGTTCACTTATGGAATGTGAGATCTTTGACGGAGCTGTGCTGCCTATAGCACAGCCTACCAAAGGGTGATCTTTGCTGTCGTGCAGTAACCTCATGAGGGCGGAGTCCGGCTACACTTTCTTTACCGAGGAAAAGATCTCTGCACTAATATTGAGTTTCTCCGTTGGCGTCAGGGTAAACACCCATCCCCCCCGAAGCTTGGTTACCTTTCCGTGGTGGGGGGGACTTCATGGATTGGGCAGTAGCAACCATCGTTGGTTGCTTCTGTTCAATCCATGAACGAAAAACCAAGCATCTTGAACGTAATTGTCGTATAAATTCACTTGGTGTCAAAACTGACGCGAAAGCGGTTGTCTCAATTTCGTCAGAAATGTTTGTGCGTTTCGGCCTGATGGCGGGAGTCGGTTTGGCGCTGTGGTCATGAGGGAATACGAGGAAGATTGGCAACCGTCCCAGAAGTAGCTACAGTGAGGCCCAGCAGCTGTCCATATTACTGTGGAAGGCACTCATGTAAGGTGTGCAGTGAGGCGCACCAGTAACAAGGGAAACGGACAACCAAAACAGCAATCTTGTTCATCAGGAGGCTATCCAATGCTCAGAGCAGATAAGGACGATTATTGTATGGCTTCACTCAGAGGATGAAAATCTTAGCCGTGAAAATCAGCAAGTAAAATAACTAGTAGTTAGTGGTAGTGAAGTGGAATTACCGTATTTCTGTGGTCTTAATAGTAAAACGAAACTTTTCGTTTTCTCCATCAATCTAGAGGTGTTGTAGACCACCATCCTTAAGGTTGTAAGGTAATGGTAATTACAAGGTTATGACCTCAGCAAATTTGTGATGGAAAGTGCAGGAAATGTGGTAATGTATATAATATAAATTGTATAGTTGTATAATAAATGTGTAATAAAATTTTGTCTTCTCTGTTCCCGTTCATTAATTCAAATACAGGTAAGTTTTCTCTCTAACGAGGTGGGATAAGCTACGTGCACTCGGATTGTAAATGTGGTGACTTTCCCTTCATTACCACAATGTTGTGCTGAACTGAAGATGTAGAATTCCTAGACGAAACTAAGATAGGAAATCAATCTACATCAAAAATTGAAGGCGCCGCTCTGTGTGTGTGTGTGTGTGTGTGTGTGTGTGTGTGTGTGTGTGTGTGTGTGTACTACTTTAATCATTATCACGTGAGTGTTTTGAGGAAGGATTTGTACACTCGTGTTGCCCCGTCTTTTAACCTTGTAAGTGTAAAATATGTTTTCACTCCTGTGTGCACTCACACACACACACACACACACACACACACACACACACACACACACACACACACACATAACCTATAATATTATCCAGTATTTTCTTCAGAAGGATATCTTACACCTTGATTATAAAAGCCAAAGAAAAATTTATAAAAACATATACATATATTTACACACGTGTAGATATATGTTATGTATTGAAATGTGGCGGAGAAATTCATTATATATTAACAAACGTGATTGAGGACTTAAAGAATCTGGTATAAACATAATGGTTATTGTGATAAATGATTTATTTATGATAAATATGTATTGTGTTGCATTATAATGGTTGTTCAGAACCAAGGTTCTTAAACCTGAATCAGTGAAATACTATAAGAAATAAAAGATCTGTTAAACATAAACATTTATAGTGATTAATCACACAATATATCTTACTGTGGGTATCTAAAACAACATCCATTGCAAGGAGCTAGTTTAAGGCAGGAGCAATTCATTTTTTAACAAAACATTTACCTCTACATCCCTTTTCTTTCGTCACCATTTCTTGTGTTTACTACTATCAAGAAATATCTTTCATGTAACATAAAAATTCTGTATAGGTATTTGATTAATGTTCTTCAACGACGCGTTGTATAACTCTTCGTTAGTGAAGTTCATTTCGTGTAATGGATCAAGCATTACAAAGCTGTGTCTATCCACACAAGTGTTACACGTCCCAGGAAAAGATATATTCTAGGGATAGTGTATATCTAACATATATACGTGTTTGTTAAATATGTGTAAAAAGTTTTCCTGAGGGACAGTACCTAAGACTTTCGTATTAAAGTTGATCAGTTGTAAGTGATCAAGCATTACAAAGCTGTGTCCATTACCACTGGTGCTACTGATCCCAGGTAAAGGTATTCTACCCTTCTAGTTATCTATGCTTCATCTCTGGCTTGATCCTTGCAAGTGATATATATGGTGTGTAATTCTCCATATTCTTATCATACAATCAATCAGTTGAGGTGCAGAACACGCTGTTCATCCTGGTCACTCCACTCTCTCACATACTATTATTGAAAAGGTGTTACCGGACTCAACCCGTAAGTCGCTACACCAGGAATGACAAGTAACATTGGGGAAAGGCTGTATCATCGACCAGGGAAGGGAAGAAATAGCACAGTCTCATCGAAAACCTTTTCGCTTCATAGATATGTGCCATCATCCCCTGCTCCTGTGTAGAGTGCAGCAGCCACGAAGGTGTAGGAGCGCCATCAAAGGTTTGCTGGTGATGTGTGTACTGCTCACACCATCACCTGGGCTGAGCCTCAGGACCTGTTACCCTCCTCCTGAGAAGGACTATTTTTGTGTCCCTACTCATCACACTCCCGAGAACCCCTCAAAATACTCCTCCCGAATTCCTTTCCTACCCAAACCCTTCCCTCTACGTAGTCAGTAATCAAGACAGACATTCATAGCTTCATATGCAGCTACCTGCTGGACCTGGACGATCATTTTATGTTGAACTTATGGTTCACATTCTGGCTTCATGACCTTTAGGTGATAGCCCTTAAATCCAACAACATATATACATCCTGTTATACAACTGATGTTACTGTCTGACGTATGTATGGTGCGGCTTGATGACCTTACCTGCTGATGGCTAATATCGACTGTTATCATGATGCAAATTTTGTTATTTGTTTGCTTTTCCGTACGGTACACATTCTGGTTTAACGAACTTTACTTGTTGACAGCTGTAAATTCAGAGATAATAAAACATACGTGTTACAGAGCCCGTATGATAAGGGCCCGAGCCAGGCAAGGACCTGAAGAATCTGTCAACTAGAAATTACCTGTTAAACTAGATCAGAGAACGGGCCGTCCACACTCTAGATGTAGGACGTAAACCTAGAAAATCTAACAACGACAACAAACAACAGGTAGGTGAAGACCTCACTAGTGTGACAACGACAGTAGATAACTGCTACGAGGAGACCTGCTGGTGACTCTAACAATAACATAACTGTACAGTAAACAGACTTCTAAGAACGGGCTGTCGTAAGAGAAGGGCCCATGTCAGGCGGACACTTACCCAATCTAACAACAACAATCTATCTAACTATTTGCTGTCATATATGAATCCTGACTCCATAACTGTTGATTAGTAGATTGCTTCACGTGGCAGAGATGATCCAGTCATTACACACGACAAAGGTACACTACTGAGCTCCGCCTTGTTCAACTCTGGGCTAACTAGCGAGCTACAAGGAACAGCCCGCCTGACCACCATTACCACACCTTGCAACTGCTCACTTGAAACGCTTCTGACAATTAACTGCCACTGTTGGTGTCTTACTGAGCTGTGTTGACGACCCACTCCCACACCTCTTGTATACGTAAGGCTGGTGAACAGTTTATGGTCTCCTCCCAACACCGGTCACGAACATTCTCCTATATTTCTTATTTTGTTTATTATAGAAGGAATACATATAGTAACGGGAGCCTAGCTATGATTATTACGCCTAAGTCCAGCACCATTAAGACTGTCTTTATAGATATACAAATACCAGCAGAAGACATGCAGAAGGATTGGCCATGTTGTGTGTGCAGCAGCCAGACACGTGAAGCCACACATCACATCACCGTCCGTGTATGACTGCTGGAGAACATAACCCCAGGTTGTATATACTGGACGAAATGATTGCACATCAAATTGGAAATGACAATAACACACTTATCCAAAAATATAAAGTGTATGTTAGTTCTGTATGTTAAGTAAGTACCTTATATTAATATTATGTCATACACAGTTATTATTTAATTGTATAATTAATAACAGTCACCTATTACGTAGCACTTAGACATATGATGTGAAAATATAATAATAAAATATCCATAAAAGGTTTTAGCAAAAATGTATAATTATGTTGATGCAATAAGGAAAATATGAATGATGACTAACCTTGGTAGCTTGAGTTCTACAGAAGTGCTTCATGTTGCTTTGTAGTAAACACAACATTCCTAAATTGTCTTGGCTCAGTCTCTCTCCGGCGTGACCTCATCTGCTGAGTACACCTGGCAACTGAGGCAGCAGCTGACACACCTGGATATGGCAACTGAGGCAGGAGCTGACACATCTGGATATGGCAACTGAGGCAGGAGCTGGAGACACCTGAGTATGGCAACTGAGGCTTGATAAAATGAATATTAGTCAGTGATTTTCCTAGGTGTAGGTCGAGTTTTCACTTCCTTTAACGATGATTAATAAAGGTTTAATTGTGTTTTGTCTTGAGGCTGACGAGTGTTGGCAAGATTTGACCAGAATGCAGCAGAGATAACACGTAGCTAGCGATCACTGCTGGAAAATCCAGAGTTATGAAGAACTAATGTGTGAGTTACGTCTTGTCATGTTATATCCCTCATACATCAGTATTATAAGGATCCGTTATACTGCTTCCAGCAATTAGAGAGAGAGAGAGAGAGAGAGAGAGAGAGAGAGAGAGAGAGAGAGAGAGAGAGAGAGAGAGAGAGAGACTGTGATTAATGAAGATGTATCAGGGGTCAGAAAAGACACAAAGGAAGATGGAAAGGGAAAGAGAAGGAAAGAAGAAGCTAAACAAATAACAGAAGATCCCTCATAATGTGTTTCCCACAAAGTACTTGGCTTCAGTGTTAGATTTCAGATGAAGATGCTGGAAGAATAGTTTTGTGTATTATCCTTAAATTCTCTGTGACGTCCAGATATCATCCACTCACTCCACTTGTGCATATGTGAGGCAGTTCTTATAACAGCAGAGCAACAGTCACATCTGAACAATATGGTGGGAACATGGATTTTTCATGACCTACGCAAAATGAAATAATCATAATTAATTGTAAATATGTGTGCAAAGATTTGATGATGACTTATACTGAGTACCTGACGTAGGTGCCAGACTCCTGCTTGAACAAGTAACTTGCCATTATTTTCAGTTATTCACTATAATAGCCAAGAACTACCTCTTCATCATTAATGTTTTGGATGGAGAAGAAATTGCATCCTACATACCACAATGGTCCATCGGAGGTTTGGTTAACTCTGACTGATATAATTGTGCTCAATTTATAAATCAACCCCAATAGTCAAACCAGTTAACTAAGACAAATACATATTAGTTTTATTTCATCATAGAAATATTAGAAATCATTGGTTGTTACAGCACCTTCATCATGTTGTCATGAAGTCCCTACTTGTCCTTACCATCAACACAAGAAATCTGCTTTTCATTACTTCTGTTTTATCTCTGATTCTCTTTACAGTCTTTATATATAGCAAGATATCTTGAGACATATCTATGGTCATATATTGATCTTTACAGTCATTATATATAGCAAGATATCTTGAGACATATCTATGGTCATATATTGATCTTTACAGTCTTTATATATAGCAAGATATCTTGAGACATATCTATGGTCATATATTGATCTTTACAGTCATTATATATAGCAAGATATCATGAGACATATCTATGGTCATATATTGATCTTTACAGTCTTTATATATAGCAAGATATCTTGAGACATATCTATGGTCATATATTGATCTTTACAGTCTTTATATATAGCAAGATATCTTGAGACATATCTATGGTCAGATATTGATCTTTACAGTCTTTATATATAGCAAGCTATCTTGAGACATATCTATGGTCAGATATTGATCTTTACAGTCTTTATATATAGCAAGATATCTTGAGACATATCTATGGTCAGATATTGATCTTTACAGTCTTTATATATAGCAAGATATATTGAGACATATCTATGGTCAGATATTGATCTTTACAGTCTTTATATATAGCAAGATATCTTGAGACATATCTATGGCCAGGTATTGATCTTTTTTTCTCTGTTTGTTTGTTGTCATATGGAAATTCATGGTAATAAAGGTTCATTGTTGTCAGGCTAAAATCTAAGGTCTGGTCTGTATCAATCAACAAACCTGCTTTTCTAAACCTGTATCACATGAGCCCTCATTGTGTGGCCTTCGAGAGAATGTAAGTCTGGTTATCCTACATATGGCAGGCTTCTAATGCCTGGTATTGTTGTGTCATTCTTCTCTTTATGCACAAACTTCGTCCATTGTGTTGCCACAAGGATTCACCAAGTTGTTGATGGCCGTGGCTGGGGGATGAAGGTCACATTAAATGTAATTAAGGTTAATTTGTCATGTTACTGCAATAAACTAATGTTCCTGTTCGTCCTGTATGGTTATTCTACATCACACAACACCATCAGTCTCTCTCTCTCTCTCTCTCTCTCTCTCTCTCTCTCTCTCTCTCTCTCTCTCTCTCTCTCTCTCTCTCTCTCTCTCTCTAATTGCTGGAAGCAGTATAACGGATCCTTATAATACTGATGTATGAGGGATATAAACTCAGTCTCCAGTGTTTAGTCTCGATTCCCAGAAACCTTGGAAAGGTAAAGACTCACTCAGTTCCCCGGGGGCCCGGCTCTGTGTTGTTGTGTAAGACAAACGTAAAGTCTATCATTACCTATAGCTATACCGCAGTCATGTTGGCAACACTACTACCATAACCGGCCCACTCCACTTCCCTCCAGGCCGGCTACCTGACACGCACACCTCATTGGTTGTTGCTATTTTGACCGCCAATTTTGTCGTTAATATTTAAATCGATACTGTATCAGTTTTATATCACTGCGTACACAGTATCATTATATTGCGGTGAACATCTACATAATGTTGATTATTTAAGATAACAAGTAGAAGACAAAAAGAAATATCCAGAGCGAAAAAAAGTCCAGATTGGAGCGCCCCAGACGGCCAGGGGGGAAGTGGAGTCGCCGGGACTATGCCATCACGAGTGACCAGCGTTGCCAACATGACTGCGGGCGGCAGAGTAGCACATAAATGTTCAAGCTCAAGTTGCCAAGTTTCTCTGTTCTTAATCTAACCCTTAACAATTATTTCATTATGTGACACTCTGTGTCCAGGTAGTGGCCATTATAACAATATAATCTGGAAAATAGATAGGCTGGAAACAACCCAAAATCGTGATCTAAATGAGTGTTAAGCACCAAACAAGTGTGGCAGTTGTGACTGAACGTCATTAAACCCGTCCAAAATGATGCCATGGATGATAATTCACTGTTAAGTCCGTAGCCGTCACCTCCACCCTCACCAGAACAGCTATGTTACCACACCAAGGCACCTGGGTTCACTCACTATGAATCATAGGTACGAGATTCACAACGGTTCCCATACCATCATGATTCATAACGGTTCCCATACCATCATGATTCATAACGGTTCCCATACCATCATGATTCATAACGGTTCCCATACCATCATGATTCATAACGGTTCCCATACCATCATGATTCATAACGGTTCCGATACCATCATGATTCATAACGGTTCCGATACCATCATGATTCACAACGGTTCCGATACCATCATGATTCATAACGGTTCCGATACCATCATGATTCATAACGGTTCCGATACCATCATGATTCATAACGGTTCCCATACCATCATGATTCATAACGGTTCCCATACCATCATGATTCATAACGGTTCCCATACCATCATGATTCATAACGGTTCCCATACCATCATGATTCATAACGGTTCCCATACCATCATGATTCATAACGGTTCCCATACCATCATGATTCATAACGGTTCCGATACCATCATGATTCATAACGGTTCCGATACCATCATGATTCATAACGGTTCCGATACCATCATGATTCACAACGGTTCCCATACCATCATGATTCATAACGGTTCCCATACCATCATGATTCATAACGGTTCCCATACCATCATGATTCATAACGGTTCCCATACCATCATGATTCATAACGGTTCCGATACCATCATGATTCACAACGGTTCCCATACCATCATGATTCATAACGGTTCCCATACCATCATGATTCATAACGGTTCCCATACCATCATGATTCATAACGGTTCCGATACCATCATGATTCATAACGGTTCCGATACCATCATGATTCATAACGGTTCCCATACCATCATGATTCATAACGGTTCCGATACCATCATGATTCACAACGGTTCCCATACCATCATGATTCATAACGGTTCCCATACCATCATGATTCATAACGGTTCCCATACCATCATGATTCATAACGGTTCCGATACCATCATGATTCATAACGGTTCCGATACCATCATGATTCATAACGGTTCCCATACCATCATGATTCATAACGGTTCCGATACCATCATGATTCACAACGGTTCCCATACCATCATGATTCATAACGGTTCCCATACCATCATGATTCATAACGGTTCCCATACCATCATGATTCATAACGGTTCCGATACCATCATGATTCATAACGGTTCCGATACCATCATGATTCATAACGGTTCCGATACCATCATGATTCATAACGGTTCCCATACCATCATGATTCATAACGGTTCCCATACCATCATGATTCATAACGGTTCCGATACCATCATGATTCACAACGGTTCCGATACCATCATGATTCATAACGGTTCCGATACCATCATGATTCATAACGGTTCCGATACCATCATGATTCATAACGGTTCCCATACCATCATGATTCATAACGGTTTCCCATACCATCATGATTCATAACGGTTCCCATACCACATAATTCATAACGGTTCCCGATACCATCATGATTCATAAAGGTTCCGATACCATCATGATTCATAACAGTTCCGATACCATCATGATTCACAACGGTTCCGATACCATCATGATTCATAACAGTTCCGATACCATCATGATTCACAACGTTCCGATACCATCATGAGTCATAACAGTTCCGATACCATCATGATTCATAACGGTTCCCATACCATCATGATATCATAACGGCTTCATACCATCACGATTCAGCAACGGTTCGATACCAGCATGATTCATAACGGTCCCGATACCATCATGAATCATAACGGTTCCGATACCATCATGATTCATAACGGTTCCGATACCATCATGATTCATATCGTCGCTTCCGTATGAATTCCATACGGTCATCATCATGATTCATAACGGTTCGTCCATCATGATCCATCATGATTCATAACGGTTCCGATACCATCATGATCATAATCGGTTCCGATCATCAGGGTTCTAACGTTCCATACCATCATGATTCATAACAGTTCCGATACCATCATGATTCACAACGGTTCCCATACCATCATGATTCATACCAGTTCCAATACCGTCATGATTCATAACGGTTCCCATACCATCATGATTCATAACGGTTCCCATACCATCATGATTCATAACGGTTCCCATACCATCATGATTCATAACGGTTCCCATACCATCATGATTCATAACGGTTCCCATACCATCATGATACCATCATGATTCATAACGGTTCCCATACCATCATGATTCATAACGGTTCCCATACCATCATGATTCATAACGGTTCCCATACCATCATGATTCATAACGGTTCCCATACCATCATGATTCATAACGGTTCCCATACCATCATGATTCATAACGGATCCCATACCATCATGATTCATAACGGTTCCCATACCATCATGATTCATAACGGTTCCCATACCATCATGATTCATAACGGTTCCCATACCATCATGATTCATAACGGTTCCCATACCATCATGATTCATAACGGTTCCCATACCATCATGATTCATAACGGTTCCCATACCATCATGATTCATAACGGTTCCCATACCATCATGATTCATAACGGTTCCCATACCATCATGATTCATAACGGTTCCCATACCATCATGATTCATAACGGTTCCCATACCATCATGATTCATAACGGTTCCCATACCATCATGATTCATAACGGTTCCCATACCATCATGATTCATAACGGTTCCCATACCATCATGATTCATAACGGTTCCCATACCATCATGATTCATAACGGTTCCCATACCATCATGATTCATAACGGTTCCCATACCATCATGATTCATAACGGTTCCCATACCATCATGATTCATAACGGTTCCCATACCATCATGATTCATAACGGTTCCCATACCATCATGATTCATAACGGTTCCCATACCATCATGATTCATAACGGTTCCCATACCATCATGATTCATAACGGTTCCCATACCATCATGGTTCATAACGGTTCCCATACCATCATGATTCATAACGGTTCCCATACCATCATGATTCATAACGGTTCCCATACCATCATGATTCACAACGGTTCCATACCATCATGATTCATAACGGTTCCGATACCATCATGATTCATAACGGTTCCGATACCATCATGATTCACAACGGTTCCGATACCATCATGATTCGTAACGGTTCCCATACCATCATGATTCATAACGGCTCCGATACCTTCATGATTCACAATGGTTCCGATACCATCATGATTCATAACGGTTCCGATACCATCATGATTCGAATACGAGAGCCGTGACCTCGCTAGTGGACCCTCACCATTTTAGTCAGAGACTGTACAACATACAGGTGGCTCCGTCACTGTAGACGTCAGTCACCATACATTACTGGTTGTCTGGTACAACATACAGGTGGCTCCGTCACTGTAGACGTCAGTCACCATACATTACTGGTTGTCTGGTACAACATACAGGTGGCTCCGTCACTGTAGACGTCAGTCACCATACATTACTGGTTGTCTGGTACAACATACAGGTGGCTCCGTCACTGTAGACGTCAGTCACCATACATTACAGGTTGTCTGGTACAACATACAGGTGGCTCCGTCACTGTAGACACTGTAGATTCTTTAGATTTAACCATAAACATTAACTAAAGCAATATGGCAACATGAACAAATTTTACGGCTGAAATATCAGAGACGATCGAAATTAAGAGTGAATGAGAACGATATAAACACACAGTTTAAAAGGACAAAGTATGAATGGCAGCCAGGGAATAAGAGGCCGCCCAGATAAATCTAAAAGTTCGCGTTCAGTGGCAGAGTTAAATTAATTGTACAGACTTCCCTTGCTCTGGTGGAATTTAAAGGTCATGTGTACCTCTACAGTCAGAATTTAAAGGTTCATATTAAAGTGCAGAATTCCAAGAATATCGTTAAAATAATTCACTTTAAAATTCTTTAGTTATGTGAAGCATTTCATACAATAGCTGCAATATGACGGTGTGTAAAAGTTCACTGTTGCATGGTAGTATTAAAGTGTTTAATTGACGAGGTTGATTAACCTAACCTAACTGTACCCTGTCAGTCCCATGTATGCATCTTCACTACACCCTGTCTCTCCCATCTATGGATATTCACTATACCCTGTCTGTCCCATCGATCAATCTTCACTGTACCCGGTCTGTCCCATCTATCAATCTTCACTATACCCTGTCTGTCCCATCAATCAATTCATTATAATGTGTGTCCCATCTGCACATCTTCACTATACCATCTGTCCCATCTATGGATCTTCACTATACCCAGCCTGTCCCATCTATCAATCTTCACTATACCCTGTCTGTCCCATCTATGGATCTTCACTATACCCTGTCTGTCCCATCTACGAATCTTCACTGTACCCTGTCAGTCCCATGTATGCATCTTCACTACACCCTGTCTCTCCCATCTATGGATATTCACTATACCCTGTCTGTCCCATCTGTCAATCTTCACTGTACACAGTCTGTCCCATCTATGGATGTTCACTATACCCTGTCTGTCCCACCTATCGATCTTCACTATATCCAGTCTGTCCCATCCACCTGTACCCCTGGTCACCATGTAATAACCATTAACCCACCTACAATATTTTAGATGGTCTCTGCATTCAAAATCGCCGAAGTCGACATGCTTTTGTTTGTATAAAGTCGACTATGCTTTTATTTCTATGTAGGATATTAGAGCATAGGGGTACCTTACTATATTTTCCATATCATATATATAGACTCACTATATTTGTGGACGTACAAGGATAACCGAGGTTACTTCGTAAAGTGCACAACGTAATCATAGTATCTTCAACATGGAAGTTTTTGCAAAAAGCTCAGTTGTGGAGGTGGTCGAGCAGCAGCAGGTGCTCTGGGTCGCCCTCCTTGACCAGGCCTACCTGCCTTTCCACGATGAGGAGGATTTGCTGGACCGTCCACCACACGAGACCCGACTCCCACATATAGATGAGTTGGGCTGCGATGATGACGACATACATGTCATCGTGCCCACCAACGAGCAGTTGCAAGGGGTTCTCAAAACCGTCCTGCAGAGGTATACCATCAGGGTCGTCAACGTTCCATACAAAATCTCAAGGACGAACGTCTGGGAATTCTTCAAGCAGTTCGGCGACATCGTTCTCTTCGACATGCAGTCCTACACGACCTACGAGAACCACCGCGGGATTGCCGTCATCCAGTACTCCTGCTATGCCTCCTACAAGAAGGCACTTCTTGTCGACGTGACACCACTCTCCGTCAACGGACGCTGTGCAAAAGTGAAACCTCACCGTCCTACTGATGCTGACCAAGTGACCTCGCCCACTCAAGTGGCACTGCAGCCCACACTCCCTACCAGACCCACCATCCATGAGGAAATGCAGCCCACCCCACCTGTCAGGCCCACCTTCAGGGAGACATGGCAGGTCTCAAGACCTGTCAGGCCCACCATTCAAGACCGACTTGGTCCCCCAACACACGTCAGGCCCACCATTCAAGACCGACTTGGTCCCCCAACACACGTCAGGCCCAGCGTTCTAGACCGACTGGGACCAATAACACATGACATGTCCTACGTTACAGACCGACTGCACTCCGCACCTCGTGCGGGCGTTAAAAGGCGTGTCGAGATGACTCACGCTCCCCGTGCCAAAAGATTCAGTTGGTGAGGAACCTGAGTTCTTTCTTCCTGCTGGTGCTGCAGGAGAACACGGCCCTAGAGTGGACACTGGAGGTGTGTGTGTGTTTGTGTTTGGGTTATCACTGAGGAACCAACACCAAGACACCTTTAGTTTGGCCTTGCCAAGGATTACGTTAATCTGGCGGAAGTCTGGCTTTCTCCCAGTAGTGGATGACACATAATATCTACGTAGGGACGTTGAAAAACAAAGAAAGAAAAAAAATGGGAACATTATCCCGCCCAAAAAAAGATACATAAATTCACGGGGATAATTTCCTTCGTCTTCAAAGAAAAAATGAAACTCTTCCGACGCTACTGTGCCTTCCAAAAAGCAACCCTCAAAGAAATCACTTTCTACACAATGCGCAAGGATTCAGTTAGCCAATCTTCATATAGCTGGGGCTATTCTTCCCTCTGATTGATTCATTTTTCAAGATTAAGGAAAGTTATAATAAAAATATTGTATTGAGTTTCTCCGTTGGCGTCAGGGTAAACACCCATCCCCCCCGAAGCTTGGTTACCTTTCCGTGGTGGGGGGGACTTCATGGATTGGGCAGTAGCAACCATCGTTGGTTGCTTCTGTTCAATCCATGAACGAAAAACCAAGCATCTTGAACGTAATTGTCGTATAAATTCACTTGGTGTCAAAACTGACGCGAAAGTGGTTGTCTCAATTTTGTCAGAAAATGTTTGTGCGTTTCGGCCTGATGGCGGGAGTCGGTTTGGCGCTGTGGTCATGAGGGAATACGAGGAAGATTGGCAACCGTCCCAGAAGTAGCTACAGTGAGGCCCAGCAGCTGTCCCTAATACTGTGGAAGGCACTCATGTAAGGTGTGCAGTGAGACGCAGCAGTAACAAGGGAAACGGACAACCAAAACAGCAATCTTGATCATCAGGAGGCTATCCAATGCTCAGAGTAGATAAGGACGATTATTGTATGGCTTCGCTCAGAGGATGAAAATCTTAGCCGTGAAAATCAACAAGTAAAATAACTAGTAGTTAGTGGTAGTGAAGTGGAATTACCGTATTTCTGTGGTCTTAATAGTAAAACGAAACTTTTTGTTTTCTCCATCAATCTACAGGGGTTGTAGACCACCATCCTTAAGGTTGTAAGGTAATGGTAACTACAAGGTTATGACCTCAGCAAATTTGTGATGGAAAGTGCAGGAAATGTGGTAATGTATATAATATAAATTATATAGTTGCATAATGAATGTGTATTAAAATTTTCTCTTCTCTGTTCCCGTTCATTAATCCAAAAACAGGTAAGTTTTCTCTCTAACGAGGTGGGATAAGCTACGTGCACTCGGCTTGTAAATGTGGTGACTTTCCCTTCATTACCACAATGGTATGCTGAACTGAAGATGTAGAATTCCGTAGATGAAACTAAGATAGGAAATCAATCTACATCAAAAATTGAAGGCGCCGCTCTGTGTGTGTGTGTGTGTGTGTGTGTGTGTGTGTGTGTGTGTGTGTGGACTACTTTAGTCATTATCACGTGAGTCTTTTGAGGAAGGATTTGTACACTCGTGTTGCCCCGTCTCTTATCCTTGTAAGTGTAAAATATGTTTTCACTCCTATGTGCGCTCACACACACACACACACACACACACACACACATATAACCTATAATATTATCTAGTATTTTCTTCAGACGGATATCTTACACCTTGATTATAAAAGACAAAGAAAAATTTATAAAAACATATACATATATTTACACACGTGTAGATATATGTTATGTATTGAAATTTGGCGGAGAAATTCATTATATATTAACAAACGTGATTGAGGACTTAAAGAATCTGGTACAAACATAATGGTTATTGTGATAAATTATTTATTTATGGTAAATATGTATTGTGTTGCATTATAATGGTTGTTCAGGACCAAGGTTCTTAAACCTGAATCAGTGAAATACTATCAGAAATAGAAAACCTGTTAAACATAAACATTTATATTGATTAACCACAGAATATATTTTCCTCTTGGTATGTAAAAGAAAA
>NC_092232.1:60471105-60529901 GCF_036320965.1 Panulirus ornatus | reverse complement strand
GGTATTAGTTACATTATTGACCTTTGTGTCAATGTCATCTCCGGATATATCCAGGACGGCTTGTCTTGAGAATGACCTCCAGTCTGCTTTATTATAATTGAATCTGATCGGAGACGGTCTGGTACACTTGTCGCATGTATAAGGAAGACAGATTGGGAAGTGGTCACTTCCCAAGAAGTCGTCATAAGTACCCCAGGTGATGTCATTTAGTATATCCGGGGATGACAAAGATAGGTCGATGGCAGAGATGTTTCCTGTCCGATCATTTACATGAGTTCCATTACCATCTTTCAGAAGAGAGAGATTAGAATTGATGATATAATTTACCATTTGTTTTCCACGAAAGTCTGCCAGTATACCTCCCCACTGATGATGATGAGCGTTGAAGTCTCCAAGCATTAGTTTCGTGTGGGGTAATTGACTAAAGAGTAAAGTGAACTCATTATCATCAAGTGCATTGGAACCGGGACAGTAAATTGAACAAATGGCCAGGTACGTGTTATTAAATTCTACTCTACATACGACAGCTTCTAGAGTAGAATTTAAAGTCACTCCTGTACATAGATGGCTACCCCATGATCTTCTATACGGGTGATAGTTATCTAAAACAACACAATCTTCGACTGAGCTGTTCAGATTGGTCTCTTGTAGACAAATAACGGATGGTCTATATAATGCAAGCAACAGTGACAGTTGTGCTTGCTTATTCCTAAGACCTCTACAATTCCACTGAATGATATTAAATGCGTTGTGTTGAGATTTCTGTAGTGGGCCAACTTTGTGAGCCGTTCTTTTGGACTTGGGCGAGTTCCCAGGGGAACGGGATCGGCTCCTGATGGTGGGGACGGTATTGTCGTCCATCGATTCCACCGAGGAAGACTTCATCATGGAGGAAGACCTACTCGTTGGAGCCACAGGAACGACCACCTGCCACACAGTTTCTTTTGTAACTTCATCTTGTCCTCTCACATTGTTGGGGCAAACAGAGCAGCAGGTGGCTCTTGAGTACAAGTCTTTGTGGGTATTATCGTCAGAGTCAGTGTCAGTGTCGCTCTGATTCGTTATAGATTCATCGGGAGTGATGGGTCGTGGTTGGTTCAGCAGTTCCCGTGGCAATTGTAACCATGACCAGCTTACATTTCAATGCCATAGCATAGGACTCATTGGGTTTGGGAGTCTGGTGAGTCTCCTTCCTCCTCTTCCTTGCTTCATCATATGAAATGTTCTCCTTTGCCTTAACTGTCCAGACTTCCTTCTCAAACTTGTACCGAGGACATTCTCGGTACGAGCTTGGGTGGTTGCCTCCCCCCACAGTTAACGCACAGTACCACCTTGGCTGTACAATGGTCAGCAACATGGTCCACGCTGGCACACTTTCCACATCGAGATGAAAAAGTACAAGACTTTTTACCATGATCAAACCTTTGGCATTTAAAACATGGCAAGATATTCGGTATGTAAGGTCTCACAGCTCCCTAACCTAACCTACGGCAATATCCTTTGGCAATTTGGATTTCCGAAAGTTAGAGTGATCAGGTGGGTTGTACGTGGCTCGCCGTCAATAAGTTTTGTGTTAAGTCGAGCAGCGATCACTTCCTCGTCTGCAAGTTCATTTACTATGTCGTCCTCACTCATGCCCATGACGTCAGGACAGAAGATTACTCCTCTGCATGAGTTCATGGTCACCGGAATGGAAGCCACAACATCGTAAACATGAATTCTTTCAGCTTTAGCAAGTCTGCCCCTTGATTTCATGACTTAACTTTAAGAAGAAGGTCACTACTAGCCAGTTTCCTTACCATATCAACAGCACCAGCCTGGCTGTCAATCACTTTCTTAATGAAGAAGGGGTTGAGGGAAGCGTTGAACCGGTCACATGTAACATCACAAATTCTGCATTTGTGGACTTAATGTCCAGCGTAGGTCGGTCAACACCACTACCCACTACGGCAGTAGTGAGTGGTTGGCTTACTAGAGTCCATACCAGTGGGGCTAGACCCCAGATTCTGGGGTGGCGTGTGGTACCACCCCACACAAAAGGTACTTGTAACACCTTACATCTTCTCTAAGACAATATACGAGGCAGCTGATCAGACAGACAAGCGCCCCACAGTAGCGCCGGCTGGACGTACCAAACTGGGTTAAGTTCTCCTGCTGTCACCTCTCGATTGGTCGCACAATTGTGTCCAATCAGCCTTCGTGAAATGTACCGGTGGTCCAGCAACACCAGACACACCGGTCAACACACACTTGTCTGTAAACACAAAAAGAGAAGGTTAAACACAGAAAATAAACACAAATAGAATTTAGAGAAGCAAATGGGGAAATGCTTCACTAAGCTAAAGAGCTAAGCTAATCATAAAAAAAACGGTAAATAAGCTAACCCCACTTTTACCAGTTCTGCAGGGAACACTATGAATTATGAATGATGATAGAAAACTCCCTTCCAAGGATGGGGGGGACGGAGGGGAGAGGGGGGGGGGGGGGAAGAGCAAGAGTTGTTAGAGGAAGTGAATTTTAGAAGGAGGAAAAGAGCCAGGGCTTAACCCAGCTTGCATCGGAATGATATGATAACTAGGACAGAGATGATGAGTGGAGGGCGTGGGATTTTTCTTTTCTTTTTTAGGATATAGGAGGAGATGGATCGTATCTCTGGTAGATAGAAACTGATTTTGCCTAGACGTTCCCTACACGGACTTAGCAGCAAGATCTATAGTAGTTTTTAGTTTTTAATATATGGTCACTGGATGTTGTTCAGGATGAATATTGAACATGTTATCTGGGTGAGCTATTCCCAGGAGATTGTTGAAGTAATCGGTGTATTTGAAATCTCTCTACTTGTCCTTCAGACAATTTCCTCCAACAGATGTTTAGTGGAGGCAGTCGTGCTCTCCTATGAAGTTCTGTGTTCCTGATGAACTCGTGCCATTTGATGTTACAAACCCAACGTAGAGCTTTATTCTGAATTATTGGAGTGCACGGATATTGGATTTAGCCCCGAGTTTAAGAGCTGAAGGGGCATAAGTGATAAGAGGTCGTATTAATGCTTTGTAGAGGTGCAATTTGATTTTGAATTCCGCCTATCTAAATCTATACAATTTTACGAGATCCGCTCTCGCAATACCGATCTAGATTGTATATGTCGGTTCAGTCTCAGGTATACATCATACTTAAGGCCCAGGACAGTGTTGGTGTTTGAGATTGGTTAAATGTCGGTGTATACGGGAGTGTAGGTAGACATTAGTTATGTTGTATCTCTGACGTACATTAAAGAAGGATATGTTGGATTTTGCAGGATTAGTTTTAATCCTCCATTTTAACTCCCAAAGCAAAACGTGGTCAATTTCCTGTTGGGTTCTATTGATTAAGTGTGTGAGGGATGTGGCTCTGATTAGCTATGTGACATCATCTGCATATTGGAGAGTGATGGAGTCCAGGTGTATAGGATTGGGAAGATCATTTGAGTAGAGTGTGTAGAGAGTGGGGGCCAGCACGGAGCCTTGAGGTACACCGGCATTGAGGAAGAAGTAGTTTAAGTGTTTCTGTATTTGATTCGTGTTTTTTTTGTTGCTAAGATAGAGAGAAGCTTAATGGTGGGTCGTGGGAGTTGGAATTGGGTGCTTAGTTTATACCACAATCCATCGTGCCACACGGTGTCAAAGGCTTTTTCAACATCTTTTGTGATTAGTGCGGTCATTTTGTGTGTCCGCGTGTTGTTTCTTATGTAGTTCGTAATGATGTTGAGTTCATCTTGTGTGGAGCGATGTTGGTGAAAGCCAAACTGTTTGTGTGAGAGTAGGTTGTTGTTTGTAAGGTGTTGTCTAAGTCTGTTGCTTAAGATTCTTTCAAATGTCTTCCCAATGGACTCAAGTAGGCTGATGGGTCTGTTGTTCATTGGGTCTCTGTTGGATTTGTTGGGTTTAGGTATCATTGTGGTTGTTGCCGTTTTGAAGTCCGCGGGAAAATAGCCAGAGGCTAGTGCTGCGTTGAAGAGGAAAGTGATGGCTCTAATAGTGTTGTTAGGGAGATGTGTAAGTAGTTGGTAACCAATGCCTGAATTACTTTGGGTGATTTGAGGAGGAAGAATTTGACCTCGCTCGATCTTATTGGAGTTGTGAGAAGGTGGCCGTGTGAAAGCGATTGGAGGTGTATGATCTGTTCTGGGTAGAAGTGACTGGGACTGTTTTGCATGTGTTGTGTGACAATTCTAGTGTTTTCGTACGCCAGAGGGTGAGGGGGGTGAGGGTGAAAGATACCTTCCCAGTGTTTTTGAAAAATGTTGGCAATGTCTTGTGGGTTATGGTGTAGAGTGTTGTCATTTAGTCCATTAAAGTCTGTTTTCGGTATTCCTTTGAGTTTTCGGATTCTGTTCCAAAACTCTTGAGGAGATTTGATTCAGTGTTGTTCTGTTGTGGTGATAAGAGATTTCCAGTGTCTATTGTGGTCTACTAGAAGGCTGTTGAGTGTGTGGTTTCGTAGGGATGTGAGGTCCCACTGTACTAGGCCCAAACGATGTCTGTTTTGTTCAAAGCGTCGACGGTAGCACGAGAGAAGTCTTGTTGTTTTGGGAGAAGGGAAGAAGGAGTATCTTGAATTAAATGAAGATTTGGGAATAGATATGTTAGCTGCCTGTATGATTGTTCCATGTATATGTTCTATTTCTGTGTTTGTTAGTGTTATTGGGTGATTTTCGTAGTTTGTGGTGTAAGTGCAGTTGGAGAGAGTGTTTTGAAGCTCTCCCAGTCTGCTCTTTTGTAGTGGTAGTGTGAGGGTGATGGGACGAGGATAGGGTTACACTAGAGATGAAGAAATATAGGGATGTGGTCGGAACCACACAGTGGTCATGGAGACAAGAGATTGGGAAGAAAATTACTGGCTCTGTTGGAGAAGACAAGGTCAGGTCTGCCTTTTCCTCCTGGGCCAGTGAAGACAGTGTGGAGGTAAGGTCCTAGGAAATTAAGACGTTTGTAAGAGTATAAAGCGAATAAGTCATCACCATGAGAATTGTTTCTGCTGTGGTGGAAGGTTCTGTGTTGGGAGTTGAGGTTAGCTAGAAGGTAGACTGGGATATGTGTGTAATTGAATACTGTGTAGAGATCATGGATTGGAATGGTAGTGTTGGGTCGAGAGTATGTAGTGCAGAAGATAATGAAGCCATGTATTGTGTTTATCTTAACTGCTAGAAAGTGTTCGTATTGCCATGAGATGGCGAGGTATTCGTGTTCGATGGTGTTGTGTATGAGAATGGCGACTCCCTCGTGTCTACTGTCTGGAGACTGTCGTGATGTATACCCGTAATGTCTAATTTTGTATCCGTTGGTGATACATGTGCTGTTAAGTATCACGACATCGTGTCTCTTCTCTTCGAGAAGTGTGGCAATCAGATAACGGCTACTGTGATAGCTGAGCACGTTGAACTGCAATATCTTAAGCATTTACGATTTTTGGAAGTTTATCGGCCTTCTGCATCTAGTGTCGATGTAGGCCGTTGACCCAACGTTTGAGTATTTCAATTGTACCATGTTTCTAGTCTTGGGTCGGGATATATCTGGTGGGGGGAGAGGAGAGGGGAGAGGAGAGAGGAGAGGGAAGGGGAGAGGAGAGGGAGAGGGGTCAACGTCGACGATTTGAATGCCGAGTTTGACCGGAGGAGGGTTGTCAGGTGTGGCAAGGTCAGGTTCTGGGGCTCCTCTGGGAGGGTTAGGCGCAGGAAGGGAGGAGGTGGTTGGAGGGGGGATTGGTGAGTGGAGGTTCTGGGGGAACTGTCGTGGTGGTGGAAGTTGGGACGGTGGGGGTGGGAGAGGAATCGGTATTTGGAGAGACAGTAGGATTGTTGGTGTTGGGTTGGGGGGGTTGTGGATGGAGTTGTGTTAGGGGGTGCGGAGGGGGTATTGGAAGTTGGGAGGGTGACAGGTTGAGTAGTTGGGGGAGAGTTGGAAGTGTTACTGGGGGTCTCCTGGGATACGTTTTCGTTAGGGGACAGGGTGGCGGACGAGACAGGGGTCGGTGAGGGATGGTTGGTGGCGGGGGAGCTGAGGAGTTCAGGTGGAGTTCGTACATTGGGTAGGTTGTTATGAGCAAGAAGCAAATCGAAAATTCTGATGAATTCCGACTTATCTTCCCCGCTCAGGAACAACGCTTTTAGGTAGCACGCATGCATCCTACCTTGTAGGGTGAGGAGGTCTGAAGAATTAGTAGTTGGGGTAGGAGAAGCTTGGGTGGCAGGGGGAGGAGCAGCAGCAGCAACTGTTGCGTAGAGGTGAGGGTTTGTGGAAGGAGGTGAGTTGGATTTTTGTGCCTGACGCACTGGGCGGAGTTGCTCCTTCTTACGTGGGGACAGCCCAGATACAGCAACGTGTTCACCTTTACAGTTGACACACTTCGCTGCCTGAACCTTGCACTCACGAAAACCATGACCAGTTTCCGCGCATTGACTACAGGTTTGGTGGGGTTCTTTACAGTTCTTAGTCTCATGTCCGTATTTCAGACATTTGAAACATTGTTGTACGTCGAGATGTTCATCTTTCTTCAGGGATTTTGCAGGCACAGAGATCATGGGGAACAGGACTCCCCGGGAGAGCAGACGATCGGCCTCGGTCGGGTTTGAACATTGTATCTTTATTGATCTGGAGTTATTCGGTTTATAGACGTTGATGACATTAACGTCATTGTTTTCGCCATTGATGGCTTCAACAATCTCCGAAGGGCTGAGGGACAAGATAGATTCATCAACATTGTAGGCAATAATAGTACATCTAGCTTGAAGGGGCAGCGGTCCTGAACGATTTGGTAGTTTTTTTAGCTAGTTCATCAAGGAGAGGCTTAGATAGGATTCTATCTAAATCACTATCTTTGCCCAAGCAAATCTTAAACTGGTATTTGTTCGAGGGGAATTGAATGACCCTAGTAGGACTGATCTCAGTGGTCTTAAAGACGATGGACAGGAGTTCGAACGTGGAAGGAGGGGGACAATCAGTTTTGAGGGATTTTAGACGTATGTCGGGCGGCATGTTGGTGGCATCAGTGTCCTAGTGCGAGAAAACGTGAGTGAGGGAGGCTCGACGGTCCAAGGTAGGGGAGAGGTAAGAGATAGTGTGAGGGTCTCCACCCCGTCAGGTGAGAACAGGTCCACTCCAGCCTCCACTCCTCAGGAAAATGAGTTTTCCAGAATGGGGTGGGGAAGCTGGGGTAGAGATTGCTCAAGCCAAACGGTCGAGAGATGGATGATGGATGATACAAAAATAGAAAATAAAAAAGACATGTGAAGATGGAGTGGAGGCAACGCGGGGGTGTGGGGAGCAGCGAGGGTGGTGAGGGAACAGCCTGCCGGCGTCGTCACCGTAACGGTCTCCCGCGGGAAGGACCAACGCGGGAGGCAACGTTACAATCCACTTCTTTCTTCGGTCTTCTCTCTTTTGTCTTCTTTCTTCTGTCTTCGTGGGATCTGGCGGTTAATCCTCCATCAACCACGTGGTTAACACATGGCCGAGATGTCGTTAAGATTAACATATCTAACATAAAGATTTCTATTTTGCAGATGAATGTTTTACGTGTAGAAATTTGTAATATCTTCAATACCATAAAGATAATTGTGTCATTATCTATGTTGCAGGCTTTTCATCCGGGTTTTACATACTGAAAAAAAGTATTGTTTAGAGAAAAGTAATGTAATTATTATTAACACAAGGTTCATGGATTCTAAGTTATGAGTTTCTACTCTTCAAAATGTTAGGATCATCCGCTGAGAAAACTTTGAAAAAACAGACTTTTATTTTGTGTGATGAGAACTAATGAAAGATTATTTACATTTTCCTTAAGAATATTCTTTATGAGTCAAATGAAAGTATTTTGTTAGATAAAAAACTTTCATCATTAACAACGAGAGATAAACAATCAATAATCATAAACTTTATCTTTCATGAATTAAAGTTCATCAAATGACAGATAAAGATTATTATACACAATTTCTAGCAATCTTATTGACATCATAAAACCAAATATGATTCATGAATTTTTCAAATCATCAAAAGTAAAAAGAAGTCGTCCGGAGGTGACTTGTTACCCCCGGTGTAAACACTTATTGGCGGAATCCGGTAACACCTCTTGAATAGCATGTGGAAGACAGAGTAGAGTGGCTAGGCTGTGGAGCATGTTCTCCACTTCAACTGACTAATGATATGTTAAGACAACACAAACCACATACATCCATTGTGAGGATGGAATCAGGGATGAAACATCTATAACTAGAAAGGTTAAAGATACAAAGATGGTGAAATACCTTTACCCAGGATCAGTAGCACCTGTGGTAATGGACACACCTTTGTAATGCTTGATCACTTTCAACTGATCAACTTTAATACGAAACTCTTAGGTATTGTCCCTCAGGAAAACTTTTTATAAATATTTATAAAACACATATATATGTTAGATATACACTATCTCTAGAATATATCTTTACCTGGGACGTGTAACACTTGTGTGGATAGACACAACTTTGTAATGCATGATCCATTACACGAAATGAACTTCACTAACGAAGAGTTATACAACACGTCGTTGGAGAACATTAATCAAATACCTATACAGAATTTTTGTTAGATAAAAGACATTCTTGGTAGTAAACATAAGAAATGATGACGAAAGAAAAGGTACGTTGAGAGAAATATTTTGTTAAAAGATGAAATACTCCTGCCTTAAACTAGCTCTTTTTTCGTTTTTTTTTTTCAGATACCCAGAGGAAAATATAATATGTTTTGTGGTTTGTTTATATATATGGTTATGTTTTTCACAATTCTTTTGATATTTAATCTTTTAGGATTCAAGCTTAAAGATCTTGGTTCTGAACAACCATTATAATGCAACACAATACATATTTATCATAAACAATTCATTTATCACAATAACCATTAAGTTTGTACCAGAGTCTTTAAGTCCTCAATCACGCTTGGTAATATATAAGAAAATTTTCCGCCACTGACAAGTGGGTCCGTGGTGTAGTGGTTAACACATCTGTCTCGTAAACAGTTGGTCCGGGTTCGATTCCCGGCGGGGCCTTTGTTTTCAGTATTTCTTGTGGTCATAAATACTCGTAGGCAGGTCCTCCGTCTCTCTCTCTGTCTGTCTGTCTGTCTGTCTGTCTCTCTCTCTCTCTCTCTCTCTCTCTCTCTCTCTCTATCAGCCGACGGACAAGTTGATATGCACTGGGTGGGTGGGTGTGTGGGTGGGGTGCAGAGTGGCTCACCGTCATATGGCAAGAACTTCATCGCTCTCACTCAGTCACGCAATCTACATTCATAGTGGCTGGCTGGGGAGAGAGAGAGAGAGAGAGAGAGAGAGAGAGAGAGAGAGAGAGAGAGAGAGAGAGAGAGAGAGAGAGAGAGAGAGAGAGAGAGAGAGAGAGAGAGTTCTGGCTTATGGGTTCATCTAACAAGATTTTGTCAAAAGGCAAGACATGCGCGTAACGCTCTCTATAGAAAAATATATTGTCACGAAGAAAAAGATCAAAGTGGTGGGAGTAAGGTGTTGTGATGTGTTATGTCTGGGAAGGAGAGGTTGTATGTTTGTGGAGTGAGAGCCAGCAGACAACGTCTGGGTGAGACAGGAAGGTAAGAAAGCTGCCTGAGTCAGAGGAGTGGTAATTAACAGCCACTAAAATGCCTGGAAACTGTAGTGACGTAAGTGACATGGGGGCCTGCATGGGTCTGCTGGTGGTGGCGGGGTTGTCGTCAGAGACCAAATATAAATGTTGATGTTGCATGACATTAAGGTGAGGCTGTTGTGTGGTGTGGCGGGAAAGGTAGTATAATATTGGAAGCTGGTAATGTGGTATCGTACTCAGGCATGAAGCTCTGAAAGATCTGTGTGGCTGAACACGACGGCGCGACCTTCAGGTATTATGATGGCCTGACCTTTGACCTGACCATTTAGGTTATACGTGCATGTATGTACGTAACCGTAAGTATGTTTTCCTTTGTTATGAGTTTGCAGAATACATTTGACCAGCTGGTGACCTCAATGGTATCTGTGCTAAGGCCTGTAGTCAACATTTGGACCTACAAGCATGATAGAAAGTTCTGGAGGCAAGTGTAGAAAAGGAAATTCTTGTGAATATTTCATGTGTGCTTCCATCATGCAGACCACAGTGTTGTTGGGTCAGGCTGGAGGTTTGGAGTGGCAAAGGAGAGACTAGACTTGATGACTTGTGTAAGGGGACGTGAGACTGACGTGGTGCCTCTCCTCTCCTGCTGACTCTAATCCCAAGCCTCTCTCTCCTGTCCTGCCTGACTCTCGTCCCAAGCCTCTCTCTCCTGTCCAGCCTGACTCTCGTCCCAAGCCTCTCTCTCCTGTCCTGCCTGACTCTCGTCCCAAGCCTCTCTCTCCTGTCCTGCCTGACTCTCGTCCCAAGCCTCTCTCTCCTGTCCTGCCTGACTCTCGTCCCAAGCCTTTCTCACCTGTCTTACCTAACTCTCCTCCCAAGCCTCTCTCTCCTGTCAAGCCTGACTCTCGCGTCAAGTCTCTCTCCTGTCCAGCCTGAATCCCGTCACAAAACTCTCTCTCTTGTCCTGCTTGACTCATGTCCCAGGCCTCTATCTCCTCTCCTGCCTGACTCTTGTACCAAGCTTCTCTCTCCTGTCCTGCCTGACTCTCGTCCCAAGTCTCTCTCTCTTGCCCTGCTTGACTCATGTCCCAAGCCTCTATCTCCTCTCCTGCCTGACTCTTGTACCAAGCTTCTCTCTCTTGTCCTGCCTGACTGTTGGTAAGGTTATTCAATGTATGTATGATACATGGTGAGGTGCCTGAGGATTGGTGGAATGCTTGTATAGTGCCATTGTTCAAAGGCAAAGGGGATAAAGGTGAGTGCTCAAATTACAGAGGTATAAGTTTGTTGAGTATTCATGGAGATTATATGGGAGAGTATTGATTGAGAGGGTGAAGGCATGCACAGAGCATCAGATTGGGAAAGAGCAGTGTGGTTTCAGAAGTGGTAGAGGATGTGTGGATCAAGTGCATGCTTTGAAAAATGTATGTGAGAAATACTCAGAAAAGCAAATGGATTTGTACGTGGCATTTATGGATCAGGAGAAGGCATATGATAGAGCTGATAGTGATGGTCTGTGGAAGGTATTAAGAATATATGGTGTGGGAGGCAAGTTGTTAGAAGCAGCGAAAGTTTTCATCGAGGATGTAAGGCATGTCTTCGAGTAGGAAAAGAGGAAAGTGATTGGTTGTCAATGAATGTCGGTCTGCGGGGTTGTTAGGGAGGTGAATGCAAGAGTTTTGGAGAGAGAGGCAAGTATGAAGTCTGTTGTGGATGAGAGAGCTTGGGAAGTGAGTTAGTTGTTGTTCGATGATGATACAGCGCTGGTGGCTGATTCATGTGAGAAACTGCAGAGACTGGTGAATGTGTTTGGTAAAATGTGTGAAAGAAGAAAGCTGGGAGTAAATGTGAATAAGAGCAAGGTTATTAGGTACAGTAGGGGTGAGGGACAAGTCAGTTGGGAGGTACATTTAAATGAAGAAAAACTGGAGGAAGTGAAGTGTTCTAGATATCTGGGAGTGGATTCGGCAGCGGATGGAACCTTGGAAGCGGAAGTGAGTCATAGGGTGGGGGAGGGGGTTAAAGTTCTGGGAGCGTTAGAAATGTGTGGATGGTGAGAACGTTATCTCGGAAAGCAAAAATGGGTATGTTTGAAGGAATAGTGGTTCCAACAATGTTATATGGTTGCGAAGCGTGGGCTATAGATAGAGTTGTGCGCAGGAGGGTGGATTTGTTGGAAATAAGATGTTTCAGGACAATATGTGTGTTAGGTGGTTTGATCGAGTAAGTAATGAAAGGGTAAGAGAGATGTGTGATAGTAAAAAGAGTGTGGTTGAGAGAGCAGAAGAGGGTGTTTTGAAATGGTTTGGTCACATGGAGAGAATGAGTGAGGAAAGATTGACAAAGAGGATATATGTGTCAGAGTTGGAGGGAACGACTAGAAGTGGGAGACCAAATTGGAGGTCGAAAGACGGAGTGAAAAAAATTTTGAGTGATCGGGGCCGGAACATACAGAAGGGTGAAAGGCGTGTAAGGAATAGAGTGAATTAGAACGATGCGGTATACCGGGTTCGACGTACAGTCAATGGATTGAACCAGGGTGTGTGAAGCGTCTGGGGTAAACCATGGAAAGTTCTGTGGGGCCTTGATGTGGAAAGGGAGCTGTGGTTTCGTTGCATTATATCTGACAGCTAAAGACTGAGTGTTAACGAATGTGGCCTTTGTTGTCTTTTCCCAGTGCTACCTAGCACACATGCGGGGGGAGGGGGTTGTCATATTCATATGTGGCGGGGTGGCGACAGGAATGAATAAGGGCAGACAGTATGAATTATGTACATGTGTATATATGTATATGTCTGTTTGTGTATATATATGTATACGTTGAGATGTATAGGCATGTACATGTGCGTGTGTGGACGCGTTTGTATATACATGTGTATGTGGGTGGGTTTGGGCCATTTCTTTCGTCTGTCTCTTTGCGCCACCTCGCTAACGCGGGAGACAGCGACAAAGCAAAATAAAATAAATACAGTACTGTGTAGTTGACAACTCTTATATCATGTCCACCATGGTGAACAAATACGATGCTCGTAAATCTAATGATGACTCGGGTGAAGAAGAGGGTGGAAATCGCGACTCAAAGGAGACAGAAAAACCATTGCCATCAGTTGAAGTTAAGTGTGGGGAGCATAGAGTGCAGTATACTTATTGTATATGGTTCAGTCGTCGAGCACCAGGAAAGCAGACTACAACACAAAATTATGACCAGAACCTCAGGTTACTTGGAAGATTTGCATCAGTGGAACAGTTTTGGGGTTACGATAGTCGTTTAGTCCTTCCTGTTGACCTAACTTCACACTCGGATATACATAGTTTTAAGATGGAATAAGGATACATAGTTTTAAAGATGGAATAAAGCCCATGTGAGAAGATGTTGGGAATAAGAATGGGGGGAAATGGATTGTTCGTTTACGTCAAGGACTGGCTTCACGGTGTTGGGAGAATATGATATTGGCAATGCTAGGTGAACAGTTCATGGTTGGAGATGAGATCTTCTGTGGTGCTGTCATATCAGTGAAATTTCAGGAGGACATTATCTCTATCTGGGATCGAAGTGCACAGGACACAGTAACAACAGGACGAATCCGTGACACTTTGAAGCGAGTTCTTAACCTTCCTCTCAATACAGTTATGGAATATAAAACTCATAATGATTCTCTCAAGCACACCCACTCCTCGTCCAGCCTACTGCGGAAACCTGGCCCTCCCATGAGGCATGACTTGCACTGATGTTTCTATCCTCCAGCCACTCCCCAACCCACCCCTACCCCCCCACCCCTGCTTGGAGAGAAGAGATTTTGGGGGAGGAGGAGGGAAGAGGTTGAGACAACCATCATGCTCTATGCATCTGTGTGAGTGAGAATATATCTGTGCCAAGTTGCCGTTGTGGTCATGTACATAGGTGATGTATGTTCTGAATTGTTTACAAAGCAACACATACCTTTTCTCTGATACATTTTTAAAAGCCGACACAGAATTACATGGGAATATCTAAGCTTGTACTCCTTTTAAGAAATATATATCTGTGAACTATACTTCAGCTTTATGCTTAACTCGCTAAAGCTTCTTCAAAGACATGCTTTTCAACCAGGCCCAAACAAGACAGTTAGACTACCAAAAAATGGTAAATCAAACTACTGTCCACAATGTGTTTACCATCTTCAAGCAGTCTCTTGCTTTGGTTTAATCAATGAAAGTTTGGAAATAAGTTTAAAGTGATCGTGTTTTATCCCTAAGCGAAGTGTTTTTTTTATCCTCAAGCAGCTCTTCCTTTGGTTTGATCAGTGGAATTTAGGAAATGAGTTTAAAGTGATAGTATTTTATCCCTGAGCAAAATATTTTTTGTGCCTCTTGGCAGCATATAAGCTGTTGGTCATTTACAGTTTGTCTTTACTGGGAGGAAGTATTTTGAAGCTAATTACAAAGTAATGGAAAAAAGTAATGCTCCTGGATTTTGTAAAAAAAAAGAATGTTGTACCTTTTTCTTATGTAGATAGGCATATTTTGGTTTCAGGGGCCCCTTTGTGGGACGAAAATTACCAGAGCAATAGAAAGTCAAGGTGAAAGCTCAAGTGTTCCCTTTTATTTACAGGTATTTAGGATTTTATTATTTTATTATAGATAATAGGGAGGGTATACGACAAAGAGGTTATATGATGGATTGATTACTTATTATTTAATTACTTGTGCAGAAATGTGTTTTATGAGGTGCTATGGATATATGGGTGAATAGATGATTACTTATCCCTGGGGATAGGGGAGAAAGAATTCTTTCCACGTATTCCCTGCGTGTCGTAGAAGGCGACTAAAAGGGGAGGGAGCGGGTGGCTGGAAATCCTCCCCTCTTCTTTTTTTTTTTAATTTTCAAAAAGAAGGAACAGAGAAGAGGGCCAGGTGAGGATATTCCCTCAAAGGCCCAGTCCTCTGTTCTTAACCCTACTTCGCTGACGCGGGAAATGGCAAATAATATGAACGAAAGAAAAGAAAGATATATATATATATATATATATATATATATATATATATATATATATATATATATATATATATATATATATATATATATATATATATATATATATATATATATATATATATATATATATATTATCTATTTATATATATATATATATATATATATATATATATATATATATATATATATATATATATATATATATATATATATATATATATATATATATATATATATATATATATATATATATATATATATGTATTTATATATAAACAAAATTATGGACATAAATATGAAATATTCCATATAATTTTTTTGTTGTTTATTTTTTATCGTTTAGGTGTTACTTGTTGGACTTTCTAGGTCCTTTTATTTCTAGTTGCTTACCGTTGCTTTTGAATTGATTATCTCATTAGATTGTTAGTTTTTATTTTGGACTATCATGTTATTTTCAACAATACAGGCGTTTATCATGGGTCAAACGCCATCATCACTACATCCTCACAATCATTTTGACTATCAATGGCTTTTATGTGGTTTTAGGTTATCTTCACTACATCTTCACAGTCATCTTGTTTTCATCATCAATGACGTTTATCTTAGACAAAGACTATCTTGACTACATCCGCATTATTATCTCATTTTTAATATTGATCTCTATCTTGTTAAAAGCCATCTTCACTACATCCTCATAATCATCTTACTTTCAATATCACTAACGTATTTTTGGCCAAAGACCGTCTTCACTACATCCTTGTAGTCAACCCACTTTCAACAGCACTGAACTCTATCTTAATGAAAATCTATCTTCACTATATCCTCATGGTTATCTGGTTTTCAATATCAGTGGCCTTTATCTATTTAATTATCTATCTATCTATCTATCTATCTATCTATCTATCTATCTATCTATCTATCTATCTATATATATATATATATATATATATATATATATATATATATATATATATATATATATATATATATATATTATATATATCTGAATGTAAGTCGGTATATCAGGAACCCATCTGAAAGGTGAACCTTATATCAACTACATTGCAACTTACATAAAAATAGAAACATCAAGCTTCACTATATTAACTTTACTATATTTAAATATAAACAAGGTCTAACCGAGGTTACTTGGTTGAGCAAGACGTGAGAATATCATCAATTGGCCCTCCAGCCCTGGGTTGAAATTGTCGTTCTGACATATCTCGAGTTCAGTGCTGATACAGGACCACTGATTATAGGACTATCTTGTTAGTCTGTGTAACTTCACCTGACCCAGTCCACGTCTTCAATGGCCTTCTGTTACTACAAACGGGGTTACAACGGAAAGGCTTCCTTTGTTAGTTTCATGAATACCTTCGTTCAAATGAAGGGAAAGACTATTACTATGAAGCGGTACCTTATCAGCAGGAAAGAGCTGCAGCAACGGTATGAAAGTTACTGCAAGATACATAACGAGCCCGTGGCTTCCAACGTAAACATCGGCCGCCATTTGGGTTCCCTCGGCATCATGTGTGACACCAAGATTGGACCCGTTGGGAAACAGGAACGATACTATTCTGGTATCATGTGGCTCGATGGCGCAGGATCACCAACTGAAATGCAAAGAAAATGGAGAAAGCCGCCCAAACGTATCATGAAGGCCGTGCAAGAGAAGATCGAGAGGAATCGGTTGAGAGACGATATCGCTCACAGTATATTGAAATTTATACCCAAGACTTCCCCTGATCTCCAGACACAGCAAGTCACAGAGACCACCAGCCCCGCTCCCCAGACACAGCAAGTCACAGAGATCACCAGCCCCGCTCCCCAGACACAGCAAGTCACAGAGACCACAAGCCCCGCTCCCCAGACACAGCCAGTCACAGAGACCACCAGCCTCGCTCCCCAGTCACAGCCAGACACACAGCCCACCAGCCCCGTCCCCCACACAGAGCCACAAGATCCTGATATTGAGGAAGCAAATGAATTTCTGGATGATTTTTTGCTTTCACTGGAGAAGAACTGATGAGTTCCTTATAGACAAAACAAAATGTTAAAAAAGGAATCTATATAAGTTCACTTATGGAGTGAGATCTTTGACGGAGCTGTGCTGCCTATAGCACAGCCTACCAAAGGGTGATCTTTGCTGTCGTGCAGTAACCTCATGAGGGCGGAGTCCGGCTACACTTTCTTTACCGAGGAAAAGATCTCTGCACTAATAGACAACTGTCCTAGCAACACTTATATGAGATGAATAGATGGATGCTCTAATGATCGAAAATATACAAGTTTTAGGAGGACTGACAACGATATACATTCGGTTAGCCAATCTTCATATGACTGGGGCTATTGGTCCGTCTGATTGATTCATTTTTCAAGATTAAGGAAAGTTATAATAAAAATATTGTATTGAGTTTCTCCGTTGGCGTCAGGGTAAACACCCATCCCCCCCGAAGCTTGGTTACCTTTCCGTGGTGGGGGGGACTTCATGGATTGGGCAGTAGCAACCATCGTTGGTTGCTTCTGTTCAATCCATGAACGAAAAACCAAGCATCTTGAACGTAATTGTCGTATAAATTCACTTGGTGTCAAAACTGACGCGAAAGCGGTTGTCTCAATTTTGTCAGAAATGTTTGTGCGTTTCGGCCTGATGGCGGGAGTCGGTTTGGCGCTGTGGTCATGAGGGAATACGAGGAAGATTGGCAACCGTCCCAGAAGTAGCTACAGTGAGGCCCAGCAGCTGTCCCTAATACTGTGGAAGGCACTCATGTAAGGTGTGCAGTGAGGCGCAGCAGTAACAAGGGAAACGGACAACCAAAACAGCAATCTTGATCATCAGGAGGCTATCCAATGCTCAGAGTAGATAAGGACGATTATTGTATGGCTTCGCTCAGAGGATGAAAATCTTAGCCGTGAAAATCAACAAGTAAAATAACTAGTAGTTAGTGGTAGTGAAGTGGAATTACCGTATTTCTGTGGTCTTAATAGTAAAACGAAACCTTTCGTTTTCTCCATCAATCTAGAGGTGTTGTAGACCACCATCCTTAAGGTTGTAAGGTAATGGTAACTACAAGGTTATGACCTCAGCAAATTTGTGACGGAAAGTGCAGGAAATGTGGTAATGTCTATAATATAAATTATATAGTTGTATAATATATGTGTCTTAGAATTTAGTCTTCTGTTTGCCCGTTCATTAATTCAAATACAGGTAAGTTTTCTTTCTAACGAGGTGGGATAAGCTACGTGCACTCGGCTTATGAATGTGGTGACTTTCCCTTCATTACCACAATGTTGTGCTGAACTGAAGATGTAGAATTCCGTAGACGAAACTAAGATGGGAAATCAATCTACATCAAAAATTGAAGGCGCCGCTCTGTGTGTGTGTGTGTGTGTGTGTGTGTGTGTGTGTGTGTGTGTGTGTGTGTGTGTGTGTGTGTGTGGACTACTTTAATCATTATCACGTGAGTCTTTTGAGGAAGGATTTGCACACTCGTGTTGCCCCGTCTCTTATCCTTGTAAGTGTAAAATATGTTTTCACTCCTGTGTGCACTCACACACACACACACACACACACACACACACACACACACACACACATAACCTATAATATTATCTAGTATTTTCTTCAGAAGGATATCTTACACCTTGATTATAAAAGACAAAGAAAAATTTATAAAAACGTATACATATATTTACACACGTGTAGATATATGTTATGTATTGAAATGTGGCGGAGAAATTCCTTATATATTAACAAACGTGATTGAGGACTTAAAGAATCTGGTACAAACATAATGGTTATTGTCATAAATGATTTATTTATGGTAAATATGTATTGTGTTGCATTAGAATGGTTGTTCAGAACCAAGGTTCTTAAACCTGAATCAATGAAATACTATCAGAAATAGAAAACCTGTTAAACATAAACATTTATATTGATTAACCACAGAATATATTTTCCTCTTGGTATGTAAAAGAAAATACAGTACAGGGAGCTAGTTTGAGGAAGAGTATTTCATATTCTAACAAAATATTTACCTGTAATAGCGTCCCTTATCTTTCGTCATCATTTCTTATGTTTCCTATCAAGAAATGTCTTTTATCTAACATAAAAATTCTGTCTAGGTATTTGATTAATGTTGTCCAAGGATGAGCTACATGCCACACGTGGTCAGGTCACAGTGGTGGTGGTCAGGTCAGTGGACGGTGTGTGTGTGTGTGTGTGTGTGTGTGTGTGTGTGTGTAGCCCCTGGGTTCATGTTGGCCACAGCCACCCACCGGCTGGGCGGTAGTGGTGGTGGTCAGGTCACAGCGGTGGTGGTCAGGTCAGTGGACAGTGTGTGTGTGTGTGTGTGTGTGTGTGTGTGTGTAGCCCCTGGGTTCATGTTGGCCACAGCCACCCACCCACCGGCCAGCCGGGCGGTAGTTTATAACTAAGACTGGTAGTTTCACATGCCACTTGGAGTGTCCCTCACTACAGAACTTGAGCAGCTCTTATCCTGAGGTGGAGCAGTTGATCCTCTCCACCAGGCTGGTACACTTGGTCTGCACCAGGTGGCTCCCTCCTGGTCATCCTGAGTGGTTGGTTGCTGTGTTGGATTTAATGACCACTGACTTGTGAAGGTCATTAGGCCAACCATCATTTTATCATCTGATAAAACATGAAGCAACGCCAAATATTACATGATCCACCTAAACTATTGAGAATGATGAAGTCTGATATTGTTACGTTACGTCATCCAGTCTTGCCACTCACATGTTACGGTAATCACGACTACATACATAGTGTTGTTACGACTGATATTACTGTATGTACTGTAGTAAAGTACTGTGGTTATGTGGACACCAGACGAGACCATCATTATGATGTGTCACCAACATGTATCTATAATACTTCTATAACCAGCATGATCAAGAAGGTTATAACAACATTATCCTTGTGTCACCAACATGTATCTATAATACTTCTATAACCAGCATGATCAAGAAGGTTATAACAACATTATCCTTGTGTCACCAACATGTATCTATAATACTTCTATAACCAGCATGATCAAGAAGGTTATAACAACATTATCCTTGTGTCACCAACATGTATCTATAATATTTCTATAACCAGCATGATCAAGAAGGTTATAACAACATTATCCTTGTGTCACCAACATGTATCTATAATACTTCTATAACCAGCATGATCAAGAAGGTTATAACAACATTATCCTTGTGTCACCAACATGTATCTATAATACTTCTATAACCAGCATGATCAAGAAGGTTATAACAACATTATCCTTGTGTCACCAACATGTATCTATAATACTTCTATAACCAGCATGATCAAGAAGGTTATAACAACATTATCCTTGTGTCACCAACATGTATCTATAATACTTCTATAACCAGCATGATCAAGAAGGTTATAACAACATTATCCTTGTGTCACCAACATGTATCTATAATACTTCTATAACCAGCATGATCAAGAAGGTTATAACAACATTATCCTTGTAGTTGTTGGATCAGTGTAGAGCAGAGCAATACCTGGTGAACATTACTTCCTGGTTGGTGGCCGCCATAAATACCACCAGTGTTTATAAGCTCACACATCACCAGGGGTTAAGATATGGTGTTATCCCTCACTGCTCTATATAGCACCAGCCACGGTGGCTGGGCCTCCAGCTTATACCTCACTCCTACTCTTCTATATCCCTAACTTCCTTGTGATCATCTCACTTTGAATAACTAGATCTTCACATAACAGTTGTTTGTTGTTGTTGTTGTTGTTGTTGTTGTTGTTGTTGTTGTTGTTGTTGTTACATGTTGTAGGTTTATGTTCTGCCACTGATCTTACCCAACATATAAATGTTTGTGTCGAGGTTCGTCAGGTGTTTATCATACGGAGTCTGTAACACGTAAGTCTGTCTATCGTTCACTATACTGGATAGTAACTGGTAAAGGTTATTAAAGATATCTACACCAGAATCTGTGCCACACAACAAAACATACAAATCACGATATTTGCAACATGATAACATGTTTGACCATCAGCAGGTAAGGTCATCAAGCCGCACCATACATACGTCAGACAGTAACATCAGTTGTATAACAGGATGTATATATGTTGTTGGATTTAAGGGCTATCACCTAAAGGTCATGAAGCCAGAATGTGAACCATAACCACTTACGGGTGGAGTCCGGTAACACCTTTCATAGCATTATGTCTCAAACAGAATACAGTAGTCAGTTTCATATAAGTATTCTGCACTTCAACTGATTAATGCTATGATAAGGATGAAGAGAATTACAAACCATGAATACTCATTGTAAGGATCACATCAAGGATGAAACATATATAACTAGAAGTGTTGAGGAAACAAAGATGGTGAAATACCTTGACCCGCCCGGGATCACTAGCACCTGTGGCAATGGACACACCTTTGTAATGCTTGATCACTTACAACTGATCAACTTTATTACGAAAGCCTTAGGTATTGTCCCTCAGAAGAATGTTTTACAAATATCTACAGAAGACGTATCTATGTTAGATAGACGCCATTTCTAGGAAATATCTTCACCCGGGACGTGTAACACTTGTGTGGATGGACACAACTTTGTAATGCATGATCCATTACACGAAATGAACTTCACTAACGAAGACTCATACAACGCCTCGCTGGAGGACATTCAACAAATCTCTATGCCGAATTTTTATTATAGATACAAGACATTGTTGAAAGTGAACATAAGATTTATGATAGAAAAGGGACGTAATAGTATATAGTTTGTTACGAAAATGAGATACTTCTGCCTTAAACTAGCTCTCTTGTGTTGTTTTTCTTTTAAATCCCCAGAGGAGAAAATGTTCTGTTGTTTATGATAATATAGATTTGTTTTTATCACCTTATTTGAATTTCTTATAATCTTTACTGATTCTAGCTGAAATGCATTGGTTTAAACAACCATTAAAGTTCAACACAATACATAATCCTTATAAACAAATAATCTATCAGAACAACATTATGTTTCATCAAATTCCTTAAGTCTTCTGTAACATTTTGAAGCACATAACATTTTCACAAGTCTCATCTAGCGCACCACTCTCTTCACCCCAACATTCTTCTTTTCTGAAAATCCCTACAGATCTTCACCATTGCCTGCAACAGATAATCATATTATACTTAGTCGCTGTCTCCAGAGTTAGAAGGTAGTTCAAGGAAACAGACGAAAGACTGGCACCAACCCACCCACATACACATAGACATACATACACGTCCACACACGCACATATACATACCTATACATTTCAACGTAGACAAACAAATACATACACAAACATATACGTATATACCCATGTACATATCCATACCTGCTGCCTTTAACCATTCCCATCGCAACCCCGCCGTATATGAAAATGACCGCTCAAAATCTTTTTACACTTAATCCTTCCGCCTCCAATCTGGTCTCCCACTTCTCCTCATTCCTTTTAACATTGACACATATATCCTCTTTGTCAATCTTTCCTCACTCATTCTCTCCATGCGACGAAACCATTTCAATACACCCTCTTCTGTTCTCTCAACCATACTCTTTTTATTACCACACATCTCTATTACCCTTTCATTACTTAAACCACCTCACATAACATATTGTCCTCAAACATCTCATTTCCTACACATCCAACCTTCTCCGCAAAACCCTATCTATAGCCCACGCCTCGCAACCATAGAACATTGTTGGAAGCACTATTCCTTCAAACATACTCATTTTTCCTTTTCGAGATAATATTCTTTCCCTCCAGCATACACATTCTTCAACGCTCCCAGAACCTTCGCTCTCTTCCTCAACCAATGACTCGCTTCCGCTTCCATCGTTCCATCCGCTATCAAGTCCACTCACAGATATCTACAACACTTCACTTTCTTCACTTTTCTCCATTCAAACTTACCCTCCAATTAACTTGTCCCTCAACCCCACTGAACCTAATAACCTTGCTCTTATTCACATTTACTTTTTTCTTTCACACACTTTACCAAACTCAGTCACCAGCTTCTGCAGTTTCACACCCGAATCAGCCGCCAGCGCTGTATTATCAGTGAACAACAATTTACTCACTTCCCAAGCCCTCTCATCCACAACAGACTGCATACTAGCCCCTCTCTCCAAAACTCTTGCATTCACCTCCCTAACTACCCCATCCATAAACAAATTTAACTACCATGGCGATCCCACGCACCCCTGATGCAAACAGACATTCCCTAGGAACCAATCACTTTCCTCTCTTCCTACTTGTGCACATGCCTTACATCCTTTGTAAAAGCTTTTAACTGCTTCTAGCAACTTGCCTTCCACAGTGGATCTGTATCCACCCTATCCTATTCCTTCTCTAGATCCATAAATGCTACCTAAAAGTCCATCTGTATATCTAAGTGTTTCTCACATACATTCTTCAAAGCAAGAATAATAGTAATAATGATAATAATAACGATAACAGTAATGGCAATAGTAATAGTAATGATAATGTGATAATGATAATAATGATAATAATAATAATAATAATAATAATAATAATAATAATAATAATAATAATAATAATAATAATAAGATAATAATGATAATGATAATAATAATAGAGATAATGATAATGATAATAATAATAATAACAATAATGATAATGATAATAATAATAATAACAATAATAATAATAATAATAATAATAATAATAATAATAATGATAATAACAACTTATGCGTACATATATATTTCAGCGCATACATACACAGACAGCGAGACAGTGGCAGGAATACACAACAAAGGCCACATTCGTTCACACTCAGTCTCTAGCTGTCTTGTGTAATGCACCGAAACCATAGCTCCCTTTACACATCAAGGCCTCACAGACCTTTCCATGGTTTACCCCAGACGCTTCACATGCCCTGGCAATCTTTCCTCACTCATTATCTCCATATGTCCAAACCATTTCAACACACCCTTTTCTGCTGTGGACCACTTTAACAAAGGTTACTACGTATTTACCCAATTTCGACGTCATTTGAATCAGGTAAATTGCTGGACGAAGAAGTACTATGGCAGCGGTTACCAGTGTGCGCAGGACCAAAACTGTTACTACAACGGCGCCTCCAGCCAACAGCCTACAACAGAAAATCAAACTGAGTGCTGCAACGATGAAGAATTCCTCGATGAGGCCCCCAGGAGAGAGAGGATTCTTAATGTGTTGTTGGTAATGATTGTGCCATAGTCTTCAAGATCACTGCTACTCTGAAGACAACTGACCATACAGAGATACTGACCTTTGTGACCATCTTTACGATGAGTACAAGAATGCCAGTGAGCATCATCTTTGCCACCTCCACGACAAGTACCACAACTATCTCATCCAAGAATATTCTATGGACTTTCTGTGTGACCTGCACAGCGTAGTCAGCCTTTCTAATGATAGGAACCATTACCTCCACCACCACCATTCTCACGAGGATGATGAACACTAAGAGGAACATAGTCACCTGGAATATGAGTTCCCGCACGATATTCCTCACAACTCTCCGCACAAGACCTACGAGCCATCTTATTGCGCTCACAACCAGTGGGTCCATCACGCTCAAGAACTCCTGTTCGAGAACGAAGCAGGTGACTACAATGACCCAGATGGTGTAAAGTGCCAGGCGAACACCCTTACGAAGACATGAGAGAAACACACGCCTGCACATACCCACAAGGTACAACAATGCCGGTGCAAAATATGGGAGGGTAACCAATGACCAGGTGGATCCACTGCGCCATGGTAGCCGGTCCAGGAGCATGAGCAGCATTTCCTTAGGTTTTGTTGATCCAATCTTTGGCAGGACACGTTGAACGTTTTTGTGCACAATGCACATGATGATGGATGATCTGTTTTTGTTTTAGTGAGAGATTGTTGATGACATGTTCTCTTGATATCCGGGATAGGTAATATAGTATGGTTGTAAACTTTGTATGGTTGTAGTTATGTTTTTGTATTGTCTCGAGTAGTTATGATAATACTTTTGGTAGGCATGAATATGAGCACATCAAGGATGGTTAATCCTGTTAAAATATAGGGTAGTTATGATAACCTTGAAGACAGGAAGAGGCGTGTGTTTTGATAGGGAAGTGTAGTGTGCTATGTAGAGTAAGGTAAATATTTGATAATGATATGTGTATGGGAAAGACGTCACCATCTTTTATCACACACGATAGATCACTACTGCTGTATTGTACGTAATGTACAGTAATGATAATACATAAGTTAGATTGGTGATACAATTGTATGTTATGGATGGTAAAGATGACAGTGATCAAAATTACAGTGAATTTATTCATGAAAGTGATAATTATGCCACTGGCGGGGATTGGTAACTGTGTTAAGGGAATGATAACATTTCTTATTGATAAACCAAAACGCCGACATTGTTTCCCTTGATAGTATCACATGCCATCCTGTTCACTCACGGGTCAGGTTAAGAGCCATCTTCACTACACACTTTACATTACTTGAAGATGTTTTTGGCCTGCTGGCGCTTACAGGATCATATCAAGCATATCTTCACTATACCATGGCGATATTCATTATTGAAGAGAAAAATGAAATTAATCGCACAACCAAGATGCTTTCCTCATACAAGGATAATTGTTTATCTTATGTATGACATATACACATGCATACTTGCTTGCCTTCATCCATTTCTTGCGCTACCCGGCCCCACAGGAAACAGCACCGATATTAACAAACGTGACTGAGGACTTAAAGAATCTGGTAAAACATAATGGTCATTGTGATGAATGATTTGTTTATTATAATTATGTATTGTGTTGCATTATAATGGTTGTTCAGAACCAAGATCTTTAAGCCTGAATCCTTAATGTTATATAAGAAATGATAAAACGTATCAAAAAATAAACATTTATTATTATAAAGAACAGAATGCATTATCATGTGGGTATCTAAGTGAAAATGCAATATAAGGAGCTAGTTTAAGGCAGGAGTATTTCATCTTTTAACAAAATATTTACCTCTACCTCCCTTTTCTTTCATCATCTTTTTTATGTTTACTATCATGAAATGCCTCTTATCTTACATAAAAATTCTGTATAGGTATTTGATTAATGTTCTCCAACGACGCGTTGTATAACTCTTCGTTAGTGAAGTTCATTTCGTGTAATGGATCATGCATTACAAAGTTGTGTCTATCCACACAAGTGTTACACGTCCCAGGAAAAGATATATTCTAGAGATAGTGTATATCTAACATATGTATGTGTTTTATAAATATTTATAAAAAGTTTTCCTGAGGGACAATACCTAAGACTTTCGTATTAAAGTTGATCAGTTGTAAGTGATCAAGCATTACAAAGCTGTGTCCATTACCACAGGTGCTACTGATCCCAGGTAAAGGTATTACATCATCTTTGTATCTTTAACCTTTCTAGTTATAGATGTTTCATCCCTGATTCCATTCTTACAATCGATGTATGTGTTTGTGTTGCCTTTTTCCTTAACATATCATTAGTCAGTTGAAGTGGAGAACATGCTTCTGAGCCTAGCCACTCTACTCTGTCTTCCACATGCTATTCAAGAGGTGTTACCGGATTCCGCCGATACTATAAGTGCTTACGTCATGAGAAGGCTTCTTTTTTTAAACATTTGATGATTTATATTATTTGGGTTATGTATTTCGTTTTGTGATGTTAATAAAATTGTTGAAATTCACATATCATATTCTTTATTTGTCATTTAATGAACTCTAGGTTATCAAACTTGATTGTTTGTTTGTTTTTATATCAATATAGATTTTCTCTGAAAAATACTTTAGTTTAATTCATGAATGATATTTCTAAGTAACACGCGGATAATTTTGTCATTAGTGTTCATCACAGTAAAAGAAACAGGTCTATTTTACAAAGTATACATAAAGGATCGTACTAAAGTTTTGAAGAATATAAACTCATAACTTGTTTAAAACCTTGTAAACCTTGTGCTGAGAATAACTATATCACTTTTCTGTAGGCAATATCGTTTTAATGGGTAAAACCCGGATAAAAACCTTGTCATATAAAATTTGATGGTGTTATGTTTAGGTTGTTGAAGATATTACTGATTTCTACATGTAAAACATTTATGTTATCTGCAAAATAGAAATCTTTATGTTACATATGTTAATTTTACCGGTTTCACGTTACATACATTTCTGTACCCTGTGCTACAGAAAAGTTATGGGATTTTATTCATTATCGTATTAGATAATTTGCTTAAATATAATGTCCCACGTACTTTCTATAGAAATCTGGTAGCAATATACATTTTACATCTGGATTCTATGACAATCAATGATAGGTTCTCAGACTCAGTAAAGGTGTAATTATTTTTCTTGTATTGAGTCAAGTTTTCGTCCATCACAAAATACCGTAATGCTGTCTAAGGTTCTTTCCTGGGTCTACATTGCTGAACAACGTCAGTGTACAATGGCCAGTGATATTCACCGTAGACATATGTTTACACTGTGTACACATAGCAGGCAAACTACAGTATCATCTTAAGATGTGGAAATAAAACTATCAAGGCAGGAGAAGGATTTAGGTGTCATCATTAGTAGAGATGTAAAGCCAAGACAACAGTGTATTAATGTACGTAATAAGACTAACAGACAACTTGGTGTCATGTGTTAGTAGCAAGAATGAACAGGTAATATTACAGCTATAGTTAGTCACACAACACTTACATTATGACCTACAATATTGATCACTGTATTACAGTATGCATATCATTTCCTGGATACCAGGCATGAGAATCCTTCCAAATGAACACATTAAGATCATGAGAGTTTCTTTCTCTCACAGGTGGCAGGCAGGGTTAGTTATGTAAGAGGTATGTTTACTGATGTAATCTGTACCTTTACCTGGAATATCATCACCTTCTCACATCGTTACTGTAATACGTATAAACTTAGGTCAGTACAGCATATTGTCAAAGAACAACACCATTAGTCATGAAAAAGTAGAACTATCTATCCTCCTCTGACCTTTAATTTCTATGGACAAATTTCATCATATATAGATAATGGAAGAGCCAATTGGAGTCAAAGTAAATGTAATGATTCATTGATCATTTCCAATCATGGTAAAGACAGGTAGGGATTTTATGACTACATGAGACAAAGAGAAACTGTGACTAAGGTTGGAGTATCTGACAATTATTTCAGATAATCGTAAAAAAATGAAAGAATTAATAAACATTCTTTTTCTTTTGTCTTGTTTTTTTCATATTTGAAATATTTCATTCATTGATTTTAATCAGATTCGGTAAAAGTTGTGATGATTCAACATTGTGTTTGTAAAACGTCCACTGTGGATCTTCCTCCGTTCCTGAAATACTAAGATAACGAACGACCTTGTGGACGCCGACCACAACACATCAACACCCCAGTCACAACTCCACGTGGTCACGGTGGCCTCAACCAGTCACAACCCCACGTGGTCACGCTGGCCTCAACCAGTCACAACCCCACGTGGTCACGCTGGCCTCAACCAGTCACAAGCTCACGTGGTCACGCTGGCCTTATCCAGTCACAAGCCCCACGTGGTCACGCTGGCCTCAACCAGTCACAAGCCCCACGTGATCACACTGAGCTCAGACAGTCACAATTCCTACGTGGTCTCCCTGGCCTCAACCAGTCACAAGCCTCTCGTGGTCACGCTGAACTCAACCAGTCACAAGCCCCACGTGGTCACGCTGGCCTCAACCAGTCACAACCCCACGTGGTCACGCTAGCCTCAACCAGTCACAACCCCACGTGGTCACACCGGCCTCAACCAGTCACAACCCCTCGTGGTCACGCTAGCCTCAACCAGTCACAACCCCACGTGGTCACGCTGGCTTCAACCAGTCACAAACTCATGTGGTCACACTGGCCTCAACCAGTCAGAGCACCATGTGGTCATGCTGGCCTTAACCAGTCACAACCCCACGTGGTCACGCTAGCCTCAACCAGTCACAACCCCACGTGGTCACACCGGCCTCAACCAGTCACAACCCCTCGTGGTCACGCTAGCCTCAACCAGTCACAACCCCACGTGGTCACGCTGGCTTCAACCAGTCACAAACTCATGTGGTCACACTGGCCTCAACCAGTCAGAGCACCATGTGGTCATGCTGGCCTTAACCAGTCACAACCCCACGTGGTCACACTGGCTTCAACAAGTCACAAAGTCATGTGGTCACCCTGGCCTCATACAGTCAGAGCACCATGTGGTCATGCTGGCCTTAACCAGTCACAGCACCACGTGGTCACGCTGGCCTCAACCAGTCGCAACCCCACGTGGTCACTCTGGCCTCAACCAGTCACAACCCCAGTGGTCACGCTAGCCTCAACTAGTCACAACTGCACGTGGTCACGCTGGCCTCAACCAGTCACAACTCTACTTGGTCACGCTGGCCTCAACAAGTCACAACCCTATGTGGTCATGCTGCCCTCGATTAGTCACAAGCCGCACGTGGTCACGCTGGCCTTAACGAGTCACAACCCCACGTTGTCACGCTGGCCTGAACCAGTCACAACCCCACGTGGTCACAATGGCCTTAACCAGTCACAAGCCCCATGTGGTCACGCAGGCCACAACCAGTCACAAGCCCCACATGGTCACGCTGACCTCAACCAGTCACAACCCCACGTGGTCACGCAGGCCACAACCAGTCACAAGCCCCACATGGTCACGCTGACCTCAACTAGTCACAAGCCCCACATGGTCACGCTGACCTCAACTAGTCACAAACCCCACATGGTCACACTGGCCTTAACCAGTCACAAGCCCCACCTGGTCACGCTGGCCTTAACCAGTCACAAGCCCCACGTGGTCACGCTGACCTCAACTAGTCACAAGCCCCACGTGGGCACACTGGCCTTAACCAGTCACAAGCCCCACCTGGTCACACTGGCCTTAACCAGTCACAAGCCCCACGTGGTCACGCTGGCCTCAACCAGTCACAAGCCCCACATGGTCACGCTGACCTCAACCAGTCACAAGCCCCACATGGTCACGCTGACCTCAACCAGTCACAAGCCCCACATGGTCACGCTGACCTCAACCAGTCACAAGCCCACGTGGTCACGCTGGCCTCAACCAGTCACAAGCCCCACGTGGTCACGCTGGCCTCAACCAGTCACAAGCCCCACATGGTCACGCTGGCCTCAACCAGTCACGACCCAACTTGGTCACGCTGGCCTCAACCAGTCACAAGCCGCACGTGGTCACGCTGGCTTTAACCAGTTACAAACCCCACGTGGTCACACTGGCCACAACCGTTCTATATCAACTGTCACCTGCCACCAATTATTGTATCAGATGGGCAATGCCTGGAAGACGACAGCGATGTGCTTTCGGAGTATATTTTCACAAAAACTACATAGTAAAAATAATTTTGTAGTTATAGCTTTAGAATAATTTAAAAAAGACAAAGTTACATGAAGCATAAAAGCGGTCTTAGAAAAGGAGAGTTGCAAGTGTAGCAGCAGCAGGTGGAGAAGATCTTGGTCAAGATGTTATAACCGGCAGGTCATGATGCGGCCCATCATCTACAAGTGGTACACACACCATCCCTAGACCACACTTACACTACACTTGACCCAGCCTTGTGGCACCCGCGCCAGCCAGGTACTCACTGGCAGTCAACATTATATCATGACAACAAACTTGGACCTACAACTAAACACAACTTATAAATAATAACCCAGCTGGCTAGATTGACAACCATCATGGCGGTCCGCCAGTCATCTGTATATCGCAATCTTTCCTTCATTTATTCTCCAACTTTTTCATGTCATATACCAACTCCTCTGTTCATCAACATCTTTACGTCATCTCATAGAAAGGGATATTTACACAGTAAGAGTGTATGTGGCACTCAATCTCTCTTGGTATTTCTTCACACAAGTCTCTTTTCCAAGTTCACTTCCTCTCGCCACCTCTTCTCCCCGACATTGTTTCCTCATTCGAAAACTTCTTCAGATCTTCACTGTCGTCTCCACTGTCGCCTCCAGCAGCCCCTTTCAGCACATTTACATCCAAAAGTCTTTCTTTTACACGTCTTTCAATTAACATGTAATCCAGTCATGCCCGCTGGCCATCTCTCCTACTCACATACGTATATTTATGTATATCACATTTTACAAACCAGGTATTCCCAATCACCAGTCCTTTACACACACACAACACAAGTTGTTCACCATTTCCATGCACCTCAGTTATACCTTCCACTGCCACATTACTTACCTTCACATTTAAATCACCATCACTAATACCTGGTCTCTTACATCATAACTGCTGACACACTCACTCACTTGCTCCCAAAATACTTCCTCTGTTCTTGACTCTAACTCGCTACCTCGCTAAGTGCCATTTGACCTGACCTAATGGGGCAGGACAAGGGTCATTATCTTCACTACTCTCTGGACACCACTGGTTCTTGGCCTCAGCCACTACACTCTCCACTTCAATACTATCTCACTAAACTCTTAAAATCACTGATCTTTGACCCAACGCTTTCAGATAATGTCAAAATCGTAATTCCTCGTCAAGATCTTCACTATAACGTTGGATGAACATACTGAATGTTGGAGATTCGAACCCATGACCTTGATCTTTGAGACTCAGGCTCGGTGATAATGTGTACCACACCTGCCAGTGAATTGCAATACTTAGTCACCTAAATCTTAAGACCACACACACATGTACATACTGAACTGTAGACAAAAATATGGTCAACGAAAGATATTTCATATATCTGGTTTTATAACTGATAAGATCAGGAAATAAGATTTAATCATTATCATTATCGGACGATTATAATGCTTAACAACACACGTTAGGTACACAATATATTTCCTACTAACCTACATGTGAAGTGACAATCCATACCATATCTAACTTCCCACTTGATAACCAGCATATTGTATCCTTCAGTACCAGATATACTATACTTAATGATAATTATAATCATAATGATCAAAATAATGATAATAATGATGATAATGATAATGATAATGATAATGATAGTGATAATGGTAATAATAATGATAATGATGATGATAATAATAATGATACATAATAGTAATGATGATGCTAATAATGATGATGATAATAATAATAATATTAATGATACTACTAATAATAATAATAATAATAATAATAATAATAATAATAATAATAATAATAATAATAATAATAATAATAACAATAATGATAATTATGATAATTATAATAATGATGATAATGACAATAATGATAGTAATAATGAAAATAATGATAATAACAATAATGATAATAACAATAATGGTAATAATAATGATAATAATGACAATAATGATAGTAATAATAATGATAATAACAATAATGATAATAATAATGATAATAATAATGACAATAGTAATAATGATAATATGATTATATCAAATGATACTACACTATAATGATGAAAATGATTATAAAATTGTTGATAATAATGATAATAGTAATAATAATGATGTAATTATGATAAATAGTACTGTACTATAATGATAATAAAATTGTTGATAATAATAATAATAGTAATAGTAATGATGTAATTATGATAAATAGTACTGCACTATAATGATAATAAAATTGTTGATAATAATAATAATAGTAATAATAATGATGTAATTATGATAAATAGTACTGTACTATAATGATAATAAAATTGTTGATAATAATAATAATAGTAATAGTAATGATGTAATTATGATAAATAGTACTGTACTATAATGATAATAAAATTGTTGATAATAATAATAATAGTAATAATAATGATGTAATTATGATAAATACTATAATGATAATAACGGTAAAACATTCAATACAGTTTCGTCTTCCTAATATAACAAGACAATATGGTCTAAATATACCACATACCCGTGTTACACTGAGTTAAAAGAATTAAACTCCACAAACCATGATTTTGTCTTGATCTGTCCTTGTAACAGTATTTTGAACCTGTAGTCATCTTGGTGTATATTGTTTAGTTTTCGTAACCATTAAATGAATATAAGTCAACATGTTTTCAGGAAAAAATAAGTTTTTCCAATTGTATGTTTTTCATTTTCCATTGGATGGAAGCATCCCAGGGATTAGTGTATATCTTGTGTGCCAACCAACTGTTGGTTCCTGCTGTCTCTGGGTTAGTCATGTTTTATGGAAAAAAGAAAGATAAATGTTTATCAGGAGCGGGACTCGAACCCAAATTGGATAACTTTAATGCTGATAAAATTTGTAAACAATTCACCTTCTTGTCCACATAATAAGTTTATGATACGCTTGTTGTCTGTCTTGGACAATCACATGTTTACCATATGGCGTCCTAGCTACGTCTCTTCGTTGTATATCAATTGAGTGTTATATTTCTCCCTTGTGTCTCCCTTGATGATGTGAGTATTACACGAAAGTGCACTTGGGAACTTATCGTGTTTATTTTCCTAGTGGACTCATAAGAGTATACTTGATCACGTGCAAAATCGTGCTCCTTTCCAATATATATATATATATATATATATATATATATATATATATATATTCTTTTTTCTTTCATACTATTCGCCATTTCCCGCGTCAGCGAGGTAGCGTTAAGAACAGAGGACTGGGCCTCTGAGGAAACATCCTCACCCGGCCCCCTTCTCTGTTTCTTCCTTTGGAATATTAAAAAAAAAAAAAAAAACGAGAGGGGAGGATTTCCAGCCCCCCGCTCCCTTCCCTTTTAGTTCGCCTTCTACGACACGCAGGGAATACGTGGGAAGTATTCTTTCTCCCCTATCCCCAGGGATAATATATATATATATATATATATGTATATATATATATATATATGTATATATATATATATATATATATATATATATATATATATATATATATATATATATATATATATATACATATATATATATATATATATATTTATATATATATATATATATATATATATATATATATATATATATATATATATATATATATATATATATATATATATATTCAACAAACCTTCAAAATACTCATTCCATCTCCTTCTCACATCACCACTACTTGTTATCACCTCCCCATTTACGCCCTTCACTGAAGTTCCCATTTGCTCCCTTGTCTTACGCACCCTATTTACCTCGTTCCAGAACATCTTTTTATTCTCCCTAAAATTTACTGATAGTCTCTCACCCCAACTCTCATTTGCCCTTTTTTTCACCTCTTGCACCTTTCTCTTGACCTCCTGTCTCTTTCTTTTATACTTCTCCCACTCAATTGCATTTTTTCCCTGCAAAAATCGTCCAAATGCCTCTCTCTTCTCTTTCACTAATACTCTTACTTCTTCATCCCACCACTCACTACCCTTTCTAAACAGCCCACCTCCCACTCTTCTCATGCCACAAGCATCTTTTGCGCAATCCATCACTGATTCCCTAAATACATCCCATTCCTCCCCCACTCCCCTTACTTCCATTGTTCTCACCTTTTTCCATTCTGTACACAGTCTCTCCTGATACTTCTTCACACAGGTCTCCTTCCCAAGCTCACTTACTCTCACCACCTTCTTCACCCCAACATTCACTCTTCTTTTCTGAAAACCCATACTAATCTTCACCTTAGCCTCCACAAGATAATGATCAGACATCCCTCCAGTTGCACCTCTCAGTACATTGACATCCAAAAGTCTCTCTTTCGCACGCCTGTCAATTAACACGTAATCCAATAACGCTCTCTGGCCATCTCTCCTACTTACATAAGTATACTTATGTATATCTCGCTTTTTAAACCAGGTATTCCCAATCATCAGTCCTTTTTCAGCACATAAATCTACAAGCTCTTCACCATTTCCATTTACAACACTGAACACCCCATGCATACCAATTATTCCCTCAACTGCCACATTACTCACCTTTGCATTCAAATCACCCATCACTATAACCCGGTCTCGTGCATCAAAACCGCTAACACACTCATTTAGCTGCTCCCAAAACACTTGCCTCTCATGATCTTTCTTCTCATGCCCAGGTGCATATGCACCAATAATCACCCACCTCTCTTCATCAACTTTCAATTTTACCCATATTAATCGAGAATTTACTTTCTTACATTCTATGACATACTCCCACAACTCCTGTTTCAGGAGTATTGCTACTCCTTCCCTTGCTCTTGTCCTCTCACTAACCCCTGACTTCACTCCCCAGACATTTCCAAACCACTCTTCCCCTTTACCCTTGAGCTTCGTTTCACTCAGAGCCAAAACATCCAGGTTCCTTTCCTCAAACATACTACCTATCTCTCCTTTTTTCACATCTTGGTTACATCCACACACATTTAGGCATCCCACTCTGTCTGATGACAGAGTGGCAGATATAGGATGTTTGGGTCGAGGTGGTGTGCAAAGTGAGAGGGTTAGGGAAAATGATTTGGTAAACAGAGAAGAGGTAGTAAAAGCTTTGCGGAAGATGAAAGCCGGCAAGGCAGCAGGTTTGGATGGTATTGCAGTGGAATTTATTAAAAAAGGGGGTGACTGTATTATTGACTGGTTGGTAAGGTTATTTAATGTATGTATGACTCATGGTGAGGTGCCTGAGGACTGGCGGAATGCGTGCATAGTGCCATTGTACAAAGGCAAAGGGGATAAGAGTGAGTGCTCAAATTACAGAGGTATAAGTTTGTTGAGTATTCCTGGTAAATTATATGGGAGAGTATTGATTGAGAGGGTGAAGGCATGTACAGAGCATCAGATTGGGGAAGAGCAGTGTGGTTTCAGAAGTGGTAGAGGATGTGTGGATCAGGTGTTTGCTTTGAAGAATGTATGTGAGAAATACTTAGAAAAGCAAATGGATTTGTATGTAGCATTTATGGATCTGGAGAAGGCATATGATAGAGTTGATAGAGATGCTCTGTGGAAGGTATCAAGAATATATGGTGTGGGAGGCAAGTTGTTAGAAGCAGTGAAAAGTTTTTATCGAGGATGTAAGGCATGTGTACGTGTAGGAAGAGAGGAAAGTGATTGGTTCTCAGTGAATGTAGGTTTGCGGCAGGGGTGTGTGATGTCTCCATGGTTGTTTAATTTGTTTATGGATGGGGTTGTTAGGGAGGTAAATGCAAGAGTCTTGGAAAGAGGGGCAAGTATGAAGTCTGTTGGGGATGAGAGAGCTTGGGAAGTGAGTCAGTTGTTGTTCGCTGATGATACAGCGCTGGTGGCGGATTCATGTGAGAAACTGCAGAAGCTGGTGACGGAGTTTGGTAAAGTGTGTGGAAGAAGAAAGTTAAGAGTAAATGTGAATAAGAGCAAGGTTATTAGGTACAGTAGGGTTGAGGGTCAAGTCAATTGGGAGGTGAGTTTGAATGGAGAAAAACTGGAGGAAGTGAAGTGTTTTAGATATCTGGGAGTGGATCTGTCAGCGGATGGAACCATGGAAGCGGAAGTGGATCATAGGGTGGGGGAGGGGGCGAAAATTTTGGGAGCCTTGAAAAATGTGTGGAAGTCGAGAACATTATCCCGGAAAGCAAAAATGGGTATGTTTGAAGGAATAGTAGTTCCAACAATGTTGTATGGTTGCGAGGCGTGGGCTATGGATAGAGTTGTGCGCAGGAGGATGGATGTGCTGGAAATGAGATGTTTGAGGACAATGTGTGGTGTGAGGTGGTTTGATCGAGTAAGTAACGTAAGGGTAAGAGAGATGTGTGGAAATAAAAAGAGCGTGGTTGAGAGAGCAGAAGAGGGTGTTTTGAAATGGTTTGGGCACATGGAGAGAATGAGTGAGGAAAGATTGACCAAGAGGATATATGTGTCGGAGGTGGAGGGAACGAGGAGAAGAGGGAGACCAAATTGGAGGTGGAAAGATGGAGTGAAAAGGATTTTGTGTGATCGGGGCCTGAACATGCAGGAGGGTGAAAGGAGGGCAAGGAATAGAGTGAATTGGAGCGATGTGGTATACAGGGGTTGACGTGCTGTCAGTGGATTGAATCAAGGCATGTGAAGCTTCCGGGGTAAACCATGGAAAGCTGTGTAGGTATGTATATTTGCGTGTGTGGACGTGTGTATATACATGTGTATGGGGGTGGGTTGGGTCATTTCTTTCGTCTGTTTCCTTGCGCTACCTCGCAAACGCGGGAGACAGCGACAAAGTATAAAAAAAAAAAAAATATATATATATATATATATATCCTTCAGTACGTTTACTTTCGATAATGAGGAACAGAAGAAGGAGCCAAGCAAGTAAATTTCGTCAAAGACATCTCTCTTTTCTTAACGCTGCCTCGCAAAGATTTTCATTAACTCAAATTGAAGAAACAGACGTATTTTCTATTGTCTGGTTAGCTCAGTGGTAGAGCGTGAGTCTCACACACTCAAGGTCGTGGGTTCGAGACCCACACCAGACATAATTTTTGCCTTTTTCTTTTTTCATTTTGTCCGCATCACATGTGTGCAACATTCAGCATGTTCGTCCAACGTTATAGTGAAGATCTTCACAATGAATTGGGGTTTTCGACCTTATCTGAAAGGGTCAGGTCCACCAAGACGTCCTTGAAATCTTCCAGAAGCTTCTGGCGATCCTCCTCCAACTGCTGGGCACATCAGAGTTAACATGGGCCGGACATCGGTTGTGAAACGACTTAATCTGCTTCCGGTAGTTAGCAGGGATGATAATGAGGGCTCTGACCTCATACCAGGTCAGCTTAGTTCCAGTCTATTGTTTAGTTCCAGTCTATTGCTTAGTTCCAGTCTATTGCAACGACAATAAAAAATTAAAACTCATTTCTTCGTAAAAAATTAAGAGGAAAACACGACAGTAACATGGAGATTTACCCTGTGGTTATTTTGCCGGCTACTCGGCAACGGTCGGTCAAACACTATTTTGCCATGGTAATCTCAGTGCTTCATATAATACTATGTCACAAAATATGTTCTTGGGGGCGTAGCTCAGTGGTAGAGCACTCGCTTGGCATGCGAGAGGTCCCGGGTTCAAACCCCGACGCTTCCATTTTTTATTTGGGAAATTCATTGTTTTCAGTCTTGTATATATATATATATATATATATATATATATATATATATATATATATATATATATATATATATATATATATATATATATATATATATATATATATATATATATATATCGTCCGATCAGGGAAGTTAAGCAACGTTGGGTCTGGTTAGTACTTGGATGGGTGACCGTCTGGGAACACCAGATGCTGTTATCCCTGGGGATAGGGAAGAAAGTATACTTGCCTCGTATTCCCTGCGTGTCGTACAAGGCGACTTAAAGAGGAGGGAGCAGAAGGCCGGAAATCCTTTACTCTCATTTTCAATTTTACAAAAGACGGAACAGAGAAGATATAAAGATATTGTAAAGATGTAACTAATATAAGATATAAGAATGAATGGAAGATACGGATGTAGCTGAAACAAGGAGTAATGAAGATTAAGGTGCAATGAAAATTATTCTGTGGTGAAGATGAATGTATATGTTGAGATTTTGTATTGAACATCAAGAAGTAATGATAATGATGAGAGTGTAGTGATGATGAGGGTTTAGTTGGGGAGTGGCGACAATTGCCTTTACAATGATGATAAGGAGGTAACACAATGAGGAACACAAACTTTCCAAAGCTACGTTCAAGTCAGACTTTGAACTAAGTTCGGTAAACAGGAGAGTGATGTTGAGAGTGTAGTGAGGAAGAGTATAGTGATGATAAGGATACTGTCAAGATAGGTTGTGGCGAAGATACGAATTTGGTAGAGATAAGGGTTATCAAGGAGTAAAGTTTGTTCAGAATGATTATGTAGTGAAGATAAGAACTATTTCTAGTGAACATCAGGGAGTACAATGATGATGGTATGGTAGAAATAACGGTGTAGTGAAGAAGAGGGTATAGTGAAGATATAATTAAGTGAAAATAAGCTAGTAGTGAAGATTCACGTTAGTGAATATGAGGTTGTAGTGAACTTAACCTTATTGACTTGATCCCCCAAATCCTCCAAACTCCGTTCAAGGGCCGATCCAAAACCAATCAAAAAAGCTATTTCTCTGTGTATTGTTAGTGGTGGTGGTGGTGTGTAGCTGTGTGTAATCATCTATTTGCACTGTATTAGGAGGGAGTTTTACAATCGTGGGGCCCCGTGTAAGTACGTTGTTTGTGTGAGCGGGTAAAATCTAAAGCCTTCCTTGAAACCAGCTTAGTCAAGATAAGGTCATATGAAGATGAGGTTGTAGTGAAGATTATAATAAACCTTGCATAGTGAAGATAAAGGAATTAAGTAGAGGAGATGTAGTAAAAAAGATTATAGTGAACACAAAAGGATTCAAGCTAAGTGCAAGGCCGGCCTACGGGCTTCAACTTATATTTTAGGTCAAAGGCATCACCAGTACACCCCGGCCAGCCTTAAAGTTTATCCGTACACACACACACACACACACACACACACATAAGCATATATATATATATATATATATATATATATATATATATATATCTTTCTTTCATACTATTCGCCATTTCCCGCGTCAGCGAGGTAGCGTTAAGAACAGAGGACTGGGCCTCTGAGGAAACATCCTCATCCAGCCCCCTTCTCTGTTCCTTTGGAAAAAAAAAAAAAAAAAAAAGCGTTAACAAAAGCCTATTTGGTGAAATCGTGTTTCCTCACATTAAATGTTATCCCAGATATCAAAAATTCTTCTCTTTGGTCTTTCATTTTCTATGTTTTCCATTTGACTTTCTTCACTCGAAGTGATTTACCGTTCATGTTTTAGATTAAACTATATTTGTCAATTCACCAATTCCCTCTCCCATCTCATCATGACGCTTCTTATTGTTCTTTGATTTGAATCCTCAGTTTTCACCTCTCCTTCAACATGATAACCTCTGAATCTGTGAGTGTGTAATTACCTATTGTTACTGTGTGAGGAGAGAGTTCTACACTCGCCAGGCCAAATCTCTAGAACATTCTGTACTATTATACAACTTGTAAGATTTATGTATGGTGTCTGCCTTAACCATGACCTCATTCTTCTTATTCCATTCATCAACCACTCTTATATAAACTTTAAAATTACTTCTCTGAATATATTTGAACAATATTGCCCTAATTTCATGCTATGTTCTCTAGTTTTGTGTGTGTGTGTGTTCTCAGAAAGTAACTGTGTACTATTCAACAATGATTTCCCAAAAGCCATTTACCTCATATCCTTTTATTTCGATGCTTGAAAATGGCTAATATTCGTCAAAAGGTTTTTTTGTCTTATTAGTATTTATGATGATTTATTGATTCAAGAAGTATTGGTATTTCGAAACTATTTAGATCCTTCAACATCTCTAGCCATCTTCACTACACTATCAACACCATTAGCCATCTTGACTATTTCTTCGACACCTTTAGATTTCATCAAATAATGATCGCAACAAAACTAAATGAATCCGTCTACATATCCGGATTTGTATAGGATTTAATCTGGATAGATCTGGTTATGTGACGTCACATAACCTAGGGGTATATAAGGCCGGCGGCGAGAGAAGTGTAATCATTTGAGGATGGGACTCCGTACCGACAACATCTCCTCTCACACTCTCCGGCAAGAAAATTTGGTAAGTGCGCCTCAGGCTGGAATCAAAATGAGTGTTCCAGTTGTAAAGTTGACCCAGAAGGATGTGAATGACCTGGTGGTTATGAGAGAGGTGGGTCGGGGAGGCAACGCCAAGATTGAAACGGTGTTGTTCCGTGGATCGTGTTGCGTCATCAAAACCCTTCTGGACGGAGTGAGTTCGAAAAGTCTTATGGATGAAGCCGACATTCACAGGAGACTGGCTGGGGCTGGAGGAGCCCCTCTCCTTCGAGCAGTGTGCCGCAACCCTCCACTGATCATCTTAAGCCACACTGGCCAGCCTTATGATAAGTACATGAGAACATGTCGGTCGGACGAGGAACTGGTCGAGTCCGCCATCATGGTCGCTCGTCGGCTGATGGAAATCCATAAGAAAAACATTGTCCATAATGACGTCAAGGTCGAGAATGTGACGGTGACGATGGGTGAGAAGCCAGAGTTTCACATCATCGACTTCGGCTTGAGCGTTAAGAAGGGAAGCTGCGTTGAGTACAATGTTCCTGACCTGTGGTTGGCCCCTGAGGTCAGGGAGCGCAAGCCGGTCTCCCCAGCCAGTGACGTCTTCTCTTTTGGGCATCTAACGAGGCACGTGTCCATCCTGGTCAGGAAGCAGGGTGTGCGGGAAAGCCTCCAGGATCTTTACCAAACAGCGACCCACAGCGACCCCTCAGAGAGACCAGCTCTGCCACTTATTATTGGTGAGCTGAAGAAGGTGATGAGGTCAGTCCGCCGGAGGCGTACCAGAGGAGGGGGCCAACGGAACCAGAGGAAGGGCAGGAAATGAGGTGCCCTTCCTCAACTATCTACCTCACAATAAGAACTTTGTTTTAGAGGAAATTATTATTTTTACATATCTTAAAACGGGATAGACGTTTATTTTAGAGGAAATTAAAATATTTGTTTAAAACGGGAAAAAATTATGGAACTCGACATGCAACCACCTCCTCGTGGTGAGTTCTGGGTGATAAGAGATCAAACATCTCTTATCAGCTAAGAGTTGCATACAAACGTATTTCCTGATAAGTAAAAGACGACTGGATAATATTCTTATGATCTTAAATGTTCTTAGAGTCTGGCTAGTATTATCTTGGAGGTCTTCTATCCCCTACAGCTCGGGCTGGGCCCAGATTGTATCATGGACAACGATAAATGATCTTAGCCTAGCTATAATGGACAACGATGAATGATGTTAGCCTATACATTATGGACAACTATAAGTGATCTTAGCCTAACCATCATGGACAACGATAAGTCATCTTAGCCTAACCATCATGGTAAATGATATATGATCTTAGCCTAGCCATCATGGTAAATGATAAATGATCTTGCCTTACTATCATGAACAACGATAAATGGTCTTAGCCTAGCCATCAAGGCCCATTTTCAGTCGTTCATCATAAATTTGCATGTTATTCTAATATCATTAGTAGTTTTAACCTTATAAAAGACTGACTTGCTTCAGTTGTATGTGTTCATACAAGAACAAATTGAAGTGTCCCAAGCATTTTGAAATGGCATTTGTACTACTTAACTCTCGATGTTAGTGAAAACATGTGAGATAACCAGGACTGAGCAGCTTTCCTGTGTGCTGTGAGGGTTTTGTTGATATATATATATATATATATATATATATATATATATATATATATATATATATATATATATATATATATATATACTCTATTTATCTATTTTGCTTTGTCGCTGTCTCTCGCGTTAGCGAGGTAGCGCAAGGAAACAGACGAAAGAATGGCCCAACCCACCCACATACACATGTGTATACATATACGTCCACACACAGCACATATACATACCTATACATCTCAATGTATACATATATATACACACACATACATATACATATATACCCATGTACATAATTCATACTGTCTGCCTTTATTCATTCCAATTGCCACCTCGCCACACATGGAATAACAACCCCCTCCCCCCTCATGTGTGCGAGGTAGCTCTAGGAAAAGACAACAAAGGCCCCATTCGTTCACACTCAGTCTCTAGCTGTCATGTAATAATGCACACACACACACACACACACACACACACACACACACACACACACATTTTTCTTTTTTTTTCTTTTTTTTTTCTTTTTTTCTTGATTTTCCAAAAGAAGGAACAGAGAAGGGGGCCAGGTGAGGGTATTCCCTCAAAGGCCCAGTCCGCTGTTCTTAACGCTACCTCGCTATCGCGGGAAATGGCGAATAGTATGAAAAAAAAAAGAAAATATATATATATATATTGGGGAGGAAATATTTAAAACCATTTTGGTGTCTCAGATTTTAGACATGAATCTAGGTATATTTACGCCACTGACTAACATAATGACCTTCATTTCCTTCTAGCAGATACAGGTTTTCAGATAATGCAGTTATCAATAAATGGACCACTCACGAGCATAGGTAGTTCTGAGTGGAGCTTAACATGTTGTGCTTCTACACAATGACAACAAATATGGATCACTCCCAATTGGTGGTTCAACTATGATGAGTGAACAGCAGGACACAATCGTCCTGGTCTTACACAAGATATCATACCACCATCACCAATGGTTAATGTGTGTGGATCTTAAGATGGTGACTTTTCTCCTGGGTCAGCAGAGTGGGTACAACAAGTAGCCCTGCTTTATCTGTCTCTGGGATAGTAGAGCTGAGGATGAGCACTGGCTGAGAAAACAATGGTCTCTGAGACTAAACATGTTGGTTGGAGACAAGAATGTAATGGCAGAACCCTTGGTTGACAGAGATAAGATCATTGTACCACCACTGCACATCAAACTAGGTTTAATGAAACAGTTTGTGAAGGTTTGGAACAAAGAAGGACACTCTGCTTTGACTACACAGGCAGAAAATGGCCAGCGCTGGTCATGGAGAAGGTGAAGGCAGGTATTGTCGACGGGTCACAAACCAAGGAACTCATGAAAGACCCACATTTCCAAGATTCAATGACCAATGTTGAGGCAGAGGCATGGTCTTCGTTCACTGTGGTTGTAAGGAATTGTCTTGGTCACCATAAAGCAGATAACTACCCTGAACTAGTGGAGAACCTGCCATCTTCTTTCCCTCAACTTGGCTGTAAAATGAACATCAAAGTGCATTACCTCCACACCCACTTGGCCAGACAACCTAGTTTAGGTAATCACCTGTTCGTGGTGATAAAAGGTAATTAGTTTTTTTTTCATATTATGAATTACAAGTAAAGAACATGCCTCCATATTATAGATATTGTTAGACGTCCTTAGAGTGGTATTATGAATTACAAGTAAAGAACATGCCTCCATATTATAGATATTGTTAGACGTCCTTAGAGTGGTAAACTGGCTCAACCATTCCACCAAGATTTAAGAACCATGGAAGAAAGATCCCGGGGACACTGGGATACCCATACCTGGGACACTGGGATACCCATACCTGGGACACTGGGATACCCATACCTGGGAGACTGGGATACCCATACCTGGGACACTGGGATACCCATACCTGGGACACTGGGATACCCATACCTGGGACACTGGGATACCCATACCTGGGACACTGGGATACCCATACCTGGGAGACTGGGATACCCATACCTGGGACACTGGGATACCCATACCTGGGACACTGGGATACCCATACCTGGGAGACTGGGATACCCATACCTGGGACACTGGGATACCCATACCTGGGACACTGGGATACCCATACCTGGGACACTGGGATACCCATACCTGGGACACTGGGATACCCATACCTGGGACACTGGGATAGCCATACCTGGAACACTGGGATACCCATACCTGGGACACTGGGATACCCATACCTGGGACACTGGGATACCCATACCTGGGAGACTGGGATACCCATACCTGGGAGACTGGGATAGCCATGTGATGGTGGATGAGTGCTGGATCATTGGAGGTAATTGTGGTGGGTCAGGTGAGCACAAACGTGAGATGTGTGAGGACATGATGAACCAGGATGATATATAACTTTCTAGCTTGGGCTCGTCACCGTCACCATTATGTGTGGATGTCATCATCATGATGATGTAATCATAAATAAACCAATGTTACTTGTACGAAGCCATTTCTCTTGATGCCACAATAATGATGGTAGAGGAGGAGGAGGAGGCTTGTATGTTGTGACACAGTAATTATCTCCATCAACGGAGGAGGAGGAAGCCATATTTACAATCAGCCAGCCACCAAACCTGACCTGACCTGACCTGACCTGATCATCAACACAAGACTACCACCACCACATGATGACGTCACCAAGTGTTGACCTCATCACTGATGACATGATGATGATGATGATGATGATGATGAGGTCATGATGATGTGGTATTGTTGACGTCATCAGTGATGACATGATGATGATGATGATGTGGTGGTGTCATCAGTGATGTGGCAAGTGTGGAGTATTCATGTTCAGGTCAGGGAGGGGATGTTGCCCAGTGGGGCTCAAACTACCACACCTTAACACCCCGACCTGTGGATGGGGCACTTGTGGACCACCACCACCACGTCAAATGGCTCAGGGTTGTGGCCCAACCTGACCTGCTGCTGTACGGGGCGTCAGTACACAACGTTTTCTCATCACAGAAAACGACCAGCTGCCAGAAGGAGAGCAGCTGGTCGACACCAGCTGTACCATCCTCCTCTGCTACATGTTATGTGGCTCACACTAGTGGCTGGCTGGCTGGCTGTCTGGCTGGCTGGCTGGGGGTCAGTTATGTGGGTGGCTGGGTGGCTGTTATGTGGGTGGCTGGGTGGGTGGCTGGGTGGCTGTTAGTTATGTGGGTGGTTGGGTGGCTGGGTGGCTGTTAGTTATGTGGGTGGCTGGGTGGCAGTTATGTGGGTGGGTGGGTGGCTGGCTGGGTGGCTGTTAGTTATGTGGGTGGTTGGGTGGCTGGGGGTCGGTTATATGGGTGGGTGGGTGGATGTCAGTTGTGTGGGTCAACCTGGGTGGTGGGGTGGGTGGGTGTCAGTTATATGGGTGGGTGGGTGTGTGGGTGTGTGTGAGTGCAGGTGTGCCATGTTCTGTGGGTGGGTGGGTGTGAGTGCAGGTGTCCCATGTTCTGTGGGTGGGTGTGAGTGCAGGTGTCCCATGTTCTGTGGGTGTGTGTGAGTGCAGGTGTGCCATGTTCTGTGGGTGGGTGTGAGTGCAGGTGTCCCATGTTCTGTGGGTGGTGGGTGTGAGTGCAGGTGTGCCATGTTCTGTGGGTGGTGGGTGTGAGTGCAGGTGTGCCATGTTCTGTGGGTGGTGGGTGTGAGTGCAGGTGTCCCATGTTCTGTGGGTGGTGGGTGTGAGTGCAGGTGTCCCATGTTCTGTGGGTGGTGGGTGTGAGTGCAGGTGTCCCATGTTCTGTGGGTGGTGGGTGTGAGTGCAGGTGTCCCATGTTCTGTGGGTGGGTGGGTGTGAGTGCAGGTGTGCCATGTTCTGTGGGTGGTGGGTGTGAGTGCAGGTGTCCCATGTTCTGTGGGTGGTGGGTGTGAGTGCAGGTGTCCCATGTTCTGTGGGTGGTGGGTGTGAGTGCAGGTGTCCCATGTTCTGTGGGTGGGTGGGTGTGAGTGCAGGTGTCCCATGTTCTGTGGGTGGTGGGTGTGAGTGCAGGTGTGCCATGTTCTGTGGGTGGTGGGTGTGAGTGCAGGTGTGCCATGTTCTGTGGGTGGTGGGTGTGAGTGCAGGTGTGCCATGTTCTGTGGGTGGGTGGGTATGAGTGCAGGTGTCCCATGTTCTGTGGGTGGTGGGTGTGAGTGCAGGTGTCCCATGTTCTGTGGGTGGGTGGGTGTGAGTGCAGGTGTCCCATGTTCTGTGGGTGGTGGGTGTGAGTGCAGGTGTCCCATGTTCTGTGGGTGGGTGGGTGTGAGTGCAGGTGTGCCATGTTCTGTGGGTGGGTGTGTGTGAGTGCAGGTGTCCCATGTTCTGTGGGTGGGTGTGAGTGCAGGTGTCCCATGTTCTGTGGGTGGGTGGGTGTGAGTGCAGGTGTCCCATGTTCTGTGGGTGGGTGTGAGTGCAGGTGTCCCATGTTCTGTGGGTGGTGGGTGTGAGTGCAGGTGTCCCATGTTCTGTGGGTGGTGGGTGTGAGTGCAGGTGTTCCATGTTCTGTGGGTGGGTGGGTGTGAGTGCAGGTGTGCCATGTTCTGTGGGTGGTGGGTGTGAGTGCAGGTGTCCCATGTTCTGTGGGTGGTGGGTGTGAGTGCAGGTGTCCCATGTTCTGTGGGTGGGTGGGTGTGAGTGCAGGTGTGCCATGTTCTGTGGGTGGGTGTGAGTGCAGGTGTCCCATGTTCTGTGGGTGGGTGGGTGTGAGTGCAGGTGTGCCATGTTCGGTGGGTGGGTGGGTGTGAGTGCAGGTGTGCCATGTTCTGTGGGTGGTGTGTGTGAGTGCAGGTGTGCCATGTTCTGTGGGTGTGTGTGAGTGCAGGTGTCCCATGTTCTGTGGGTGGTGGGTGTGAGTGCAGGTGTCCCATGTTCTGTGGTTGTGTGTGAGTGCAGGTGTCCCATGTTCTGTGGGTGGTGTGTGTGAGTGCAGGTGTGCCATGTTCTGTGGGTGTGTGTGAGTGCAGGTGTCCCATGTTCTGTGGGTGGGTGGGTGTGAGTGCAGGTGTGCCATGTTCTGTGGGTGGTGGGTGTGAGTGCAGGTGTGCCATGTTCTGTGGGTGGTGGGTGTGAGTGCAGGTGTGCCATGTTCTGTGGGTAGGTGGGTGTGAGTGCAGGTGTCCCATGTTCTGTGGGTGGTGGGTGTGAGTGCAGGTGTCCCATGTTCTGTGGGTGGTGGGTGTGAGTGCAGGTGTGCCATGTTCTGTGGGTGGTGGGTGTGAGTGCAGGTGTGCCATGTTCTGTGGGTGGTGGGTGTGAGTGCAGGTGTCCCATGTTCTATATCTTACGCCGCTAACTTGGTGTCCACAATATTTCTTGCCACAACCAATGTGTCTAATAGCCATCATCTTCCTGGCCCATCTTTCTGGGTCATGTTTACACCATCATTAATGATCATCATCATCACTACACATACATGATGATATATTGACATTTGAAGTGTGAACAAGGTCAGGTACTCACCTGAGCATAAGACAACTTCTCTCACATTATTATATGAGTCGCCAACTTACCAATACAGCCGCCGCCATTAATGTCACCTAAAATAACGCCATCATTACTAATATTGTTGACTATATTTTGACCACCATCCAGGATGGTAGTGAACACTGGGTGGCTGATTGGAAATAAGATGAGTCATCACCTGCCACAACACTAACAATACTCCAGGTACAACAACACACCTGGTGACGTCAACCTCCTCCATGACGTCATCACTCCAGCCGGTACATTGCCTCAAGTAGTGACGTCATAGTCTGCAAAATGTTTTGGACAAATATCGCGGTATCTGGCAACTACCTCCTCCTCTCACGTCCCCAGGTCTTCTTTGTCTTTGCAGAGTTTCTCTTCATAAAAAGCAAATCATAAGTCCGTATTTTAAGTTTTATTCGTTTTATAGACATGAATACATTTGGCTGGGCGGCATTAGTTGTTAAATAACTTACTTCCTTTGGTGAATTAAGGTGGATGTGCTAGCTGACGCTGCCGCCTGTGATGCCACATTGCTGACACTTTTGTAACATCACATTACACTGCCCCGCTTATTCTAGATGCTTCCAAAAGCACTAACAAAATGTTATGTTATTCTGGAGGGAATAAAATTATAGATAACTTACAAATTTGCTGTGACCAAGCTTGAGGTGAGTGGGTATTTGGAGTGAGAGAGTGGGCTGGAGGGGCTGGGGAAAAATGCCACATGTGCCACGATTAATATCAGTTGCTCACCTGTAATTGCTAAATAAAACAAAACATTGGTTCATACTATCCTAGATTACTAAGCTACGTCACTACTATTCATAAAATGTTAAATGTTATGCAACGTCATGATGTGCGTAAATAGCTAACATTTCCAATATGGCGGCAACACCTACTTGCTGGCCACACATTACCCATCCCTCCCTCCCACACTCATCCCCATTTCTCTCGTTAGCGAGGTAGCGTTAAGAACAGAGGACTGAGCCATTGAGAGAAAGCATCACTTGGCCCCCTTCTCTGTTCCACACACGCAAACATACACACCCACACATCCCAAGCCAACATTTCAAGAACAAGGTTCAATGCTTGTAGTACTACAAGAACAAGGTTCAATGCCTGTAGTACTACAAGAACAAGGTTCAATGCTTGTAGTACTACAAGAACAAGGTTCAATGCTTGTAATACTACAAGAACAAGGTTCAATGCTTGTAGTACAAGAACAGGGTTCAATGCTTATAGTACTACAAGAACAAGGTTCAATGCTTGTAGTACTACAAGAACAAGGTTCAATGCTTGTAGTACTACAAGAACAAGGTTCAATGCTTGTAGTACAAGAACAAGGTTCAGTGCTTGTAGTACTACAAGAACAAGGTTCAATGCTTGTAGTACTACAAGAACAAGGTTCAATGCTTGTAGTACTACAAGAACAAGGTTCAATGCTTGTAGTACTACAAGAACAAGGTTCAATGCTTGTAGTACTACAAGAACAAGGTTCAATGCTTGTAGTACTACAAGAACAAGGTTCAGTGCTTGTAGTACTACAAGAACAAGGTTCAATGCCTGTAGTACTACAAGAACAAGGTTCAGTGCCTGTAGTACTACAAGAACAAGGTTCAATGCTTGTAGTACTACAAGAACAAGGTTCAATGCTTGTAGTACTACAAGAACAAGGTTCAATGCTTGTAGTACTACAAGAACAAGGTTCAATGCTTGTAGTACTACAAGAACAAGGTTCAATGCTTGTAGTACTACAAGAACAAGGTTCAATGCTTGTAGTACTACAAGAACAAGGTTCAATGCTTGTAGTACTACAAGAACAAGGTTCAATGCTTGTAGTACTACAAGAACAAGGTTCAGTGCCTGTAGTACTACAAGAACAAGGTTCAATGCTTGTAGTACTACAAGGACAAGGTTCAATGCTTGTAGTACTACAAGAACAAGGTTCAATGCTTGTAGTACAAGAACAAGGTTCAGTGCTTGTAGTACTACAAGAACAAGGTTCAATGCTTGTAGTACTACAAGAACAAGGTTCAATGCTTGTAGTACTACAAGAACAAGGTTCAATGCTTGTAGTACTACAAGAACAAGGTTCAATGCTTGTAGTACTACAAGAACAAGGTTCAATGCTTGTAGTACTACAAGAACAAGGTTCAATGCTTGTAGTACTACAAGAACAAGGTTCAATGCTTGTAGTACTACAAGAACAAGGTTCAATGCCTGTAGTACTACAAGAACAAGGTTCAATGCCTGTAGTACTACAAGAACAAGGTTCAATGCTTGTAGTACTACAAGAACAAGGTTCAATGCTGTAGTACTACAAGAACAAGGTTCAATGCCTGTAGTACTACAAGAACAAGGTTCAATGCTTGTAGTACTACAAGAACAAGGTTCAATGCTTGTAGTACTACAAGAACAAGGTTCAATGCCTGTAGTACTACAAGAACAAGGTTCAATGCTTGTAGTACTACAAGAACAAGGTTCAATGCCTGTAGTACTACAAGAACAAGGTTCAATGCTTGTAGTACTACAAGAACAAGGTTCAATGCTTGTAGTACTACAAGAACAAGGTTCAATGCTTGTAGTACTACAAGAACAAGGTTCAATGCTTGTAGTACTACAAGAACAAGGTTCAATGCTTGTAGTACTACAAGAACAAGGTTCAATGCTTGTAGTACTACAAGAACAAGGTTCAATGCTTGTAGTACTACAAGAACAAGGTTCAATGCCTGTAGTACTACAAGAACAAGGTTCAATGCCTGTAGTACTACAAGAACAAGGTTCAATGCCTGTAGTACTACAAGAACAAGGTTCAATGCTTGTAGTACTACAAGAACAAGGTTCAATGCTTGTAGTACTACAAGAACAAGGTTCAATGCTTGTAGTACTACAAGAACAAGGTTCAATGCTTGTAGTACTACAAGAACAAGGTTCAATGCTTGTAGTACTACAAGAACAAGGTTCAATGCTTGTAGTACTACAAGAACAAGGTTCAATGCCTGTAGTACTACAAGAACAAGGTTCAGTGCCTGTAGTACTACAAGAACAAGGTTCAATGCTTGTAGTACTACAAGAACAAGGTTCAATGCTTGTAGTACTACAAGAACAAGGTTCAATGCCTTGTAGTACTACAAGAACAAGGTTCAATGCTTGTAGTACTACAAGAACAAGGTTCAATGCCTGTAGTACTACAAGAACAAGGTTCAATGCTTGTAGTACTACAAGAACAAGGTTCAATGCTTGTAGTACTACAAGAACAAGGTTCAATGCTTGTAGTACTACAAGAACAAGGTTCAATGCTTGTAGTACTACAGAAACAAGGTTCAATGCTTGTAGTACTACAAGAACAAGGTTCAATGCTTGTAGTACTACAAGAACAAGGTTCAATGCCTGTAGTACTACAAGAACAAGGTTCAGTGCCTGTAGTACTACAAGAACAAGGTTCAATGCTTGTAGTACTACAAGAACAAGGTTCAATGCTTGTAGTACTACAAGAACAAGGTTCAATGCTTGTAGTACTACAAGAACAAGGTTCAATGCTTGTAGTACTACAAGAACAAGGTTCAATGCCTGTAGTACTACAAGAACAAGGTTCAATGCTTGTAGTACTACAAGAACAAGGTTCAATGCCTGTAGTACTACAAGAACAGTAGATTCATAACCTACGTTTATATTTATGAATGTCTTACCAATTCCATCACAACAATACCCCTTACCTTTCTTTGTCCTGTGGAAATGTGTGTAAAATGTGATGTGTGGGAGTAGTTTTCCTCCTCTTACATATCACACATAGATAACATCTTTTTCTGCTCATAATCATATATCTGATTAATCTCATGTGAGTTCTACGTACCGAATCATAGATACCATTATCTCTCACCGTCATGTTCACTACAGAGAGAGACACCATTATCTCTCACCGTCATGTTCACTACAGAGAGAGACACCATTATCTCTCACCGTCATGTTCACTATAGAGGGAGACACCATTATCTCTCACCGTCATGTTCACTACAGAGGGAGACACCATTATCTCTCACCGTCATGTTCACTACAGAGGGAGACACCATTATCTCTCACCGTCATGTTCACTACAGAGGGAGACACCATTATCTCTCACCATCATGTTCACTACAGAGGGAGACACCATTATCTCTCACCATCATGTTCACTACAGAGGGAGACACCATTATCTCTCACCATCATGTTCACTACAGAGGGAGAAACCATTATCTCTCACCATCATTAAGTTCTGGCCTGCAAGTAACAGAGAACTGCTACTCAGGACCACCTGGCCATTGTTTGATTGTGCCAACATTTTCTTCTGTCTATCTTCACTATACCCTGTCTGTCCCATCAATCAATTCATTATAATGTGTGACCCGTCTACACATCTTCACTATACCATCTGTCCCATATATGGATCTTCACTATACCCAGCCTGTCCCATCTATCAATATTCACTATACCCTGTCTGTCTCATCAACCAGTTCATTATAATGTGTGTCCCATCTACACATCTTCACTATACCCTGTCTGTCCCATCTCTGGATCTTCACTATACCCAGCACCTAGCCTGTCCCATCTATGGATCTTCACTATACCCTGTCTGTCCCATCAATCAATTCATTATAATGTGTCCCGTCTACACATCTTCGCTATACCATCTGTCACATCTATGGATCTTCACTATACCCAGCCTGTCCCATCTATCAATCTTCACTATACCCTGTCTGTCCCATCAATCAATTCATTATGATGTGTGTCCCATCTACACATCTTCACTATACCCTGTCTGTCCCATCTATGGATCTTCACTATACCCTATCCGTCCCATCTACACATCTTCACTATACCCTGTTTGTCCCATCTACGAATCTTCACTGTACCCTGTTAGTCCCATCTATGCATCTTCACTACACCCTGTCGCTCCCATCTATGGATATTCACTATACCCTGTCTGTCCCATCTATCAATCTTCACTGTACCCAGTCTGTCCCATCTATGGATGTTCACTATACCCTGTCTGTCCCACCTATCGATCTTCACTATATCCAGTCTGTCCCATCCACCTGTACCCCTGGTCACCATGTAATAACCATTAACCCACCTACAATATTTTAGATGGTCTCTGCATTCAAAATCGCCGAAGTCGACATGCTTTTGTTTGTATAAAGTCGACTATGCTTTTATTTCTATGTAGGATATTAGAGCATGGGGGTACCTTACTATATTTTTCCATATCAATATAGACTCACTATATTTGTGGACGTACAAGGATAACCGAGGTTACTTCGTAAAGTGCACAACGTAATCTTAGTATCTTCAACATGGAAGTTTTTGCAAAAAGCTCAGTTGTGGAGGTGGTCGAGCAGCAGCAGGTGCTCTGGGTCGCCCTCCTTGACCAGGCCTACCTGCCTTTCCACGATGAGGAGGATTTGCTGGACCGTCCACCACACGAGACCCGACTCCCACATATAGATGAGTTGGGCTGCGATGATGACGACATACATGTCATTGTGCCCACCAACGAGCAGTTGCAAGGGGTTCTCAAAACCGTCCTGCAGAGGTATACCATCAGGGTCGTCAACGTTCCATACAAAATCTCAAGGTCGAACGTCTGGGAATTCTTCAAGCAGTTCGGCGACATCGTTCGCTTCGACATGCAGTCCTACACGACCTACGAGAACCACCGCGGGATTGCCGTCATCCAGTACTCCTGCTATGCCTCCTACAAGAAGGCACTTCTTGCCGACGTGACACCACTTTCCGTCAATGGTCGCTGTGCAAAAGTGAAACCTCACCGTCCCACTGATGCTGACCAAGTGACCTCGCCCACTCAAGTGGCACTGCAGCCCACACTCCCTACCAGACCCACCATCCATGAGGAAATGCAGCCCACCCCACCTGTCAGGCCCACCTTCAGGGAGACATGGCAGGTCTCAAGACCTGTCAGGCCCACCATTCAAGACCGACTTGGTCCACCAACACACGTCAGGCCCACCATTCAAGACCGACTTGGTCCCCCAACACATGTCAGGCCCAGCGTTCTAGACCGACTGGGACCAATAACACATGACATGTCCTACGTTACACACCGACTGCACTATGCACCACGTACGGGCGTTAAAAGGCGTGTCGAGATGACACACGTTCCCCGTGCCAAAAGATTCAGTTGGTGAGGAACCTGAGTTCTTTCTTCCTGCTGGTGCTGCAGGAGAACACGGCCCTAGAGTGGACACTGGAGGTGTGTTTGTGTTTGTGTTTGGGTTATCACTGAGGAACCAACACCAACACAACTTTAGTTTGGCCTCGCCAAGGATTACGTTAATCTGGCGGAAGTCTGGCTTTCTCCCAGTAGTGGATGACACATAATATCTACGTAGGGACGTTGAAAAACAAAGAAAGAAAAAAATGGGAACATTATCCCGCCAAAAAAAAAAAAATACATAAATTCACGGGGATGATTTCTTTCGTCTTCAAAGAAAAAATGAAAGTCTGCCGATGCTACCGTGCCTTCCATAAAGCAACCCTCAAAGAAATCACTTTCTACACAATGCGCAAGGACTCGGTTAGCCAATCTTCATATGGCTGGGGCTATTGTTCCCTCTGATTGATTCATTTTTCAAGATTAAGGAAAGTTATAATAAAAATATTGTATTGAGTTTCTCCGTTGGCGTCAGGGTAAACACCCATCCCCCCCGAAGCTTGGTTACCTTTCCGTGGTGGGGGGGACTTCATGGATTGGGCAGTAGCAACCATCGTTGGTTGCTTCTGTTCAATCCATGAACGAAAAACCAAGCATCTTGAACGTAATTGTCGTATAAATTCACTTGGTGTCAAAACTGACGCGAAAGTGGTTGTCTCAATTTTGTCAGAAATGTTTGTGCGTTTCGGCCTGATGGCGGGAGTCGGTTTGGCGCTGTGGTCATGAGGGAATACGAGGAAGATTGGCAACCGTCCCAGAAGTAGCTACAGTGAGGCCCAGCAGCTGTCCCTAATACTGTGGAAGGCACTCATGTAAGGTGTGCAGTGAGGCGCAGCAGTAACAAGGGAAACGGACAACCAAAACAGCAATCTTGATCATCAGGAGGCTATCTAATGCTCAGAGTAGATAAGGACGATTATTGTATGGCTTCGCTCAGAGGATGAAAATCTTAGCCGTGAAAATCAACAAGTAAAATAACTAGTAGTTAGTGGTAGTGAAGTGGAATTACCGTATTTCTGTGGTCTTAATAGTAAAACGAAACTTTTCGTTTTTTCCATCAATCTAGAGGTGTTGTAGACCACCATCCTTAAGGTTGTAAGGTAATGGTAACTACAACGTTATGACCTCAGCAAATTTGTGATGGAAAGTGCAGGAAATGTGGTAATGTATATAATATAGATTATATTGTTGTATAATAAATGTGTAATAAAATTTTGTCTTCTCTGTTCCCGTTCATTAATTCAAATACAGGTAAGTTTTCTCTCTAACGAGGTGGGATAAGCTACGTGCACTCGGCTTGTAAATGTGGTGACTTTCCCTTCATTACCACAATGTTGTACTGAACTGAAGATGTAGAATTCCGTAGACGAAACTAAGATTGGAAATCAAACTACATCAAAAATTGAACGTATGCATCTTTAGATGGACATAAAACAAACGGACGGAGGGGCACACTGGAGCAAATGAATTTCAATATCACCACTTAAAGTAGGCCTTTCAACTAGTTATGACTTTAAAGCAAACTTTTTCTAGCCAAGGTTTAGTTAGCACCTAAACTAATCCCCACGACCTTACCTTAAGAAATATTTTCAGAAGATACTGTCTGAACATATTTCTAAGGTAAGGTCATTTAGGTTTGGTTTAGATGCTACCCTAACCTAGGCTAGAAAAAGTTTCCTTTGCTTCAGAGCCCCATCTACGTAGACGGGCTACTGTTGATATTGAACAGTAACAGAAAGGTGATAAAACAGATGAAATGAATAGAAATATAGAATGGGTCAGTTGAAAGTTGAAGTATTTCCTAAATACAGTTCTTGACAGATCCAAATGCATCCTAAAGTCAGTCACTTAAATCGCAAATTCTGAATATTGTTTTAATTGTTGGAACTAGTTACAGGAGGTAAAAATATCAAGCTTAAAGGGATGCCATTACAATAACTTTATATACCTGTATAGGATCTCTTAAACTTCTTTTCCTAAAGCTAAATGGATTTAAGTCGTTTAATCTGCTCTCTGAATTTGTTTCTCAGACCAGTAATCATCTTTGGAGATTACCTCAGTAATTTCTCCATTCAGTGTCTTCCTATGGCTATGTTTTGGGAAGGCGAGAGGTCAGGTTATGCAAGAATGTTAGAAATGGCTTCCATCAGTTTCTACCCGATCTACTCTAAAAATTTTGGGTTATTAGAACTTAAAGATTTATGAGTAAATAATACTGAAAGTTGGTTTAAAGTTGCCTGACCCAACATAACAACACCTTGGTAATGGTGACCTGATGAAGGATACTGAACCTAACCTAACCTATATTAACACCTGACTAGTGATTATATGTTCAAGGATGCCTTAGCTATCCTAACTTTAACGTTAAGCTCTATCTCACTTTCCTTAACCTTAATTTTAAGGATAACATCAAATGGGAAAACTCTTTAACATCGCCGATAATATATTCTATGTACACACAACAAAAAAACTTTCGCGCAGAGGGGGTCTGAAGACGTGTGTAGTGATCACTGACCTACCTGTTGTACCATGCCGGTAGGGTTGGTATACGTGCCTGGAAGCCACAGGTTTCCAGAGTCCTATGCTAGACCCATGTAAGTTACGTGCCACAAGAGCGGCATTATATTATTAACAATAAAATTACATCATACAAGGCAGTACGAACCCCTACTTTTGAATTGGTGTGTGTAATATATCTGTGAGACACACACAGCTATATGCGGCAACCCCCGGGGGCATGTGGTAGCTGCAGCATACCTCAATGTGATGCCAGGTAAACACAAGAGCTTCATATTGTATAGGTGTAATTTGGGAAGAATATGTTTTACTATTGATATTGTATTATTCTATAGCACATCTGGGTTCGTGGCAGTCCATAAAGGTTATCTTACACCGCCATTTCGTGTCCATGCAGGAAATGTAATGAGACATGCGATATACTTTTGAAACAATGAAACAGCGCGGGTATAGTTCACTGCGAGCCAATGTCGAAAGGTTGTTTTTGTGGTATATCTAATTTTACCATGGAGACCTCACAAGCGACACGTGAAGCTATTCTACAGCTTCATAATGAGGGCTACATCGACTCTGAAATTGGGAGACGTCTTGGTATTCACGGGTCAACCGTAGCACGATGGATTCACCGACAGGCAGAGTTGGGCAACACAGACAACAGGCATCGGCGTGGGCGCCCACCTTGCACAACCCCAGGTAATGATGTTGCATATATAGGTATACTGGACCACTTGATGTTATGTAAACAACCACATCACATGTTATATTTGCAATATGTCATCCTTTCCCTAGGCCATAGCAGCTGTCATTACTGCTCACGCCCCCTTCACGCCCGACGCTAGCAACATTCGGGATACTCTTGGTCTGCAGTGCACGCCTCAAACTGTCCGAAACAGACATCACTCTGAGGGGCTACGTGGTCGCATACCAGCAACAAAACCTGTGTTAAGTCAGGCAAACATGGAGAGCAGGGTGGAGTATGCGTTGGAGTATGCGGACAAGCCACATCAGTTTTGGGAGAACGTCATCTTTTGTGATGAAAAAACCTTCTGCAGCGATGGTCCCCCTGCAGACAAACATGTTTGGCGGCATCCTAACACCAGGTTAGCTCTTTCTCTGTCTGTCACACACACACACACACACACACACACACACACACACACACAGAAGTTATGCTATATAACATATTTTCCATTTTATAATGACAATTTATGGTGAGGCCAACTTGAACAACCGTTCCGGAAGTGCTTTGAAACCAGGGTGCCACGGCCACCACAGTGGTTTGCTGCTTGACACGTCCTGTTGTGCTGCAGTATTACATTTGAGTTATGCACACTCATTATTTTTTAAGTGAATAACAGTGATCATGATCACTTTATACGGCATATGTAAATACTGTAGCAATAATCTCCATTTACGATGTGATATCATGATAAATAATTATTATATATTAAGTTAGTTAATATTTTTTAATTTACTTAGTTATTATCTTAATCTATATTGCAGCAACAGTTGCACTAATATGACTAAGACACAAGTGTGTCTTATGTAATTTTATACATTTTATATAACCAGATACGAGAGACAACATGTGGTGGGTAGCAGGAGGAGTGGGCGCGCGCGTCAGTGCAGGACTATTTGGTTGGATCCATCCATGGTGCTGGTGTCGGTGAGTTGGTGGATGTCGGGCCTGGCCAGTTGACCGGACCTAGATACGTTGAGATACTGGAGGAGGTCCTGCTACCTTCAGTGGGGGCTATGCTGTTTCCAGAGCCGGAGCCATTTTACCTCGTCCAAGATAACAGCCCACTTCACACATCCAGGGTTGTAAAGGCGTGGTATGCTCGCCATCCACGTATAACAGTGTGCCACATCCTGCAAAATCGCCTGATCTCAACCCAATAGAGCATGTATGGGCGGCCATGCAGAAAGGCATGCCTGACCGACAACATCGATGTCGTGCTACAGTCGTAAATGATGCTTTACAAGCATGGGAACATCTACGAAGCCCTTCTGGTAGGAACTTAACGCAGACGTTAGTGGCATCCATGCCTCGAAGGCTCAATGAAGTGTTGGCAACGGGAGGAGGTTATACCAAGTATTGAAATAATAAAATTTACAGTCAAAGATTACTTTCTTAACCTCCAACAACATGTCTATGGTCATGTTATATAGAAATCTGATTTTCACTGTTAAAGGGAAGTTAACTAATGCAGATCCATGAAAAGAGTCATTACTTTTCATGTTGGTTTACTAAATACTATGATGTGGTGCCAGGTTTGTGACATACTGTTATCAGTCACACAGGTGATACTACATATTACGTGAGGTTGCTGATTAATCTAAACCAGCAGACAGATAAATCACCGCCGGTATGAAGCAGGGTGTCGTAGATATCATGTAGTATTATATTATTTTACACCACGAATTTGACACTTTGCAAGAGATGATGATTACTGCAATATGCCTTACTGTGCAGAATATTACATTTACATGCTCAATTTACGTATCCCATCTACTGTACTACATACGGAAGGATATATCGTTGCCATTACATAGGTGAGGACACCCACAGGCAGGGACATCAGGGCTACCACCATCTCACAGGAAAATGTTGACTGTTCCATTATTCCACGTCTGGTGCGTCATTTTGTTTCGTACAAAAAACGCGCGATAGTTTTTTTTGTTGTGTGTACATGCATTCCGTTGATCCTAACGCTTTAACTCCAAAAGAACCCGGAAAAACCACTGTGGTTCA
>NC_092232.1:60458622-60471005 GCF_036320965.1 Panulirus ornatus | reverse complement strand
CCCCACGTAGCCACGCTGGCATCAACAGTCAAAACTGAAAAGTGGTCAGCCGCTGGCCTCAACCAGTCACAAGCCCCACATGGTCACGCTGACCTCAAAACCCAGTCACAAGCAGCTCGTGGTCATGCTGACCTCAACCAGTCACAAGCCGCACATGTGGTCACGCTGCCCTCAACCACGTCACAAGCCCACGTGGTCACGCTGGCCCTCCCCTCAACCTAGTTACAAAACCCCACGTGGGTCACATGGCCACAACCGTTCTATATTCAAACTGTCACCTGCCCCATTATTGTATCGATGGGCAATTGCCTGGAAGACGACAGCGATGTGCTTTCAGAGTTATATTTTCACAGAAACTTCATAGTAAAATTAACTTTATATTTATAGCTTTAGAATAATTTAGAAAAGACAAAGTTACATGAAGCATAAAAACGGCCTTAGAAAAGGAGAGTTGCAAGTGTAGCAGCAGCAGGTGGAGAAGATCTTGGTCAAGATGTTATAACCGGCAGGTCATGATGCGGACCATCATCTACAAGTGGTACACACACCATCCCTAGACCACACTTACACTACACTTGACCCAGCCTTGTGGCACCCGCGCCAGCCAGGTACTCACTGGCAGTCAACATTATATCATGACAACAAACTTGGACCTACAACTAAACACAACTTATAAATAATAACCCAGCTGGCTAGATTGACAACCATCATGGCGGCCCGCCAGTCATCTGTATATCTCAATCTTTCCTTCATTTATTCTCCAACTTTTTCATGTCATATACCAACTCCTCTGTTCATCAACATCTTTACGTCATCTCATAGAAAGGGATATTTACACAGTAAGAGTGTATGTGGCACTCAATCTCTCTTGGTATTTCTTCACACAAGTCTCTTTTCCAAGTTCACTTCCTCTCGCCACCTCTTCTCCCCGACATTGTTTCCTCATTCGAAAACCTCTTCAGATATTCACTGTCGTCTCCACAAGATGGTGATCAAACATCACACCAGCTGCCCCTTTCAGCACATTTACATCCAAAAGTCTTTCTTTTACACGTCTTTCAATTAACATGTAATCCAGTCATGCCCGCTGGTCATCTCTCCTACTCACATACGTATATTTATGTATATCACATTTTACAAACCAGGTATTCCCAATCACCAGTCCTTTACACACACACAACACAAGTTGTTCACCATTTCCATGCACCTCAGTTATACCTTCCACTGCCACATTACTTACCTTCACATTTAAATCACCATCACTAATACCTGGTCTCTTACATCATAACTGCTGACACACTCACTCACTTGCTCCCAAAATACTTCCTCTGTTCTTGACTCTAACTCGCTACCTCGCGAAGTGCCATTTGACCTGACCTAATGGGGCAGGACAAGGGTCATTATCTTCACTACTCTCTGGACACCACTGGTTCTTGGCCTCAGCCACTACACTCTCCACTTCAATACTATCTCACTAAACTCTTAAAATCACTGATCTTTGACCCAACGCTTTCAGATAATGTCAAAATCGTAATTCCTCGTCAAGATCTTCACTATAACGTTGGATGAGCATACTGAATGTTGGAGATTCGAACGCATGACCTTGATGTTTGAGACTCAGGCTCGGTGATAATGTGTACCACACCTGCCAGTGAATTCCAATACATAGTCACCTAAATCTTAAGACCACACACACATGTACATACTGAACTGTAGACAAAAATATGGTCAACGAAAGATATTTCATATATCTGGTTTTATAACTGATAAGATCAGGAAATAAGATTTAATCATTATCATTATCGGACGATTATAATGCTTAACAACACACGTTAGGTACACAATATATTTCCTACTAACCTACATGTGAAGTGACAATCCATACCATATCTAACTTCCCACTTGATAACCAGCATATTGTATCCTTCAGTACCAGATATACTATATAGACTTAATGATAATCATAATCATAATGATCATAATAATGATAATAATGATGATAATGATAATGATAATAATAGTGATAATGGTAATAATAATGATAATGATGATGATAATAATAATGATACATAATAGTAATGATGATGATAATAATGATGATGATGATAATAATGATATTAATGATAATAATGATAATAATAATAATAATAATAATAATAATAATAATAATAATAATAATAATAATAATAGTAATGATGATGTCAATAATGATGATGATGATAATAATAATAATAATAATAATAATAATAATAATAATAATAATAATGATAATAATAATAATAATAATTATGATAATTATAATATTGATAATAATGACAATAATGATAGTAATAATGATAATAATGATAATAATGAAAATAATGATAATAATAATGATAATCATAATGATAATAATAATGATAATAGTAATAATAATGATGTAATTATGATAAATAGTACTGTACTATAATGATAATAAAATTGTTGATAATAATGATAATAGTAATAATAATGATGTAATTATGATAAATAGTACTGTACTATAATGATAATAAAATTGTTGATAATAATGATAATAGTAATAATAATGATGTAATTATGATAAATAGTACTGTACTATAATGATAATAAAATTGTTGATAATAATAATAGTAATAATAATGATGTAATAATGATAAATAGTACTGTACTATAATGATAATAACGGTAAAACATTCAATACAGTTTCGTCTTCCTAATATAACAAGACAATATGGTCTAAATATACCACATACCCGTGTTACACTGAGTTAAAAGAATTAAACTCCACAAACCATGATTTTGTCTTGATCTGTCCTTGTAACAGTATTTTGAACCTGTAGTCATCTTGGTGTATATTGTTTAGTTTTCGTAACCATTAAATGAATATAAGTCAACATGTTTTCAGGAAAAAATAAGTTTTTCCAATTGTATGTTTTTCATTTTCCATTGGATGGAAGCATCCCAGGGATTAGTGTATATCTTGTGTGCCAACCAACTGTTGGTTCCTGTTGTCTCTGGGTTAGTCATGTTTTATGGAAAAAAGAAAGATAAATGTTTATCAGGAGCGGGACTCGAACCCACGCCCGGAAGACCAGACAATGATTTGAAAGCAGCGCCTTAAACCACCCGGCCATCTTGCCAGGAGAAAATAAATTTGGAAGTTCTCTCTAACTTACTAAACTGAACCAATTCCAGGAGCAAATGTATAGTATATACTTATAAGGTTAAGAGACGGGACAACACGAGTGTATAACTCTCTCCCATAATGCACACACACACAGACACACACACACACACACACACACAGAGCGGCGCCAGGCTGGAGGCGGGGCATCGTGACGTCACAGGCAAGTCCCTCCCCCCGCCAGATCCAAACATGTGTTGTGTCTGGTGATGGCGGTTCAAGATTTCCCACATTAATATTGATCTTTATATTATCATCCACTCCCAAAGTCACCTGGCATTCTTGTGTTTCAACAACAGACGTGATATATGCAACACCAGGCAAACATTGTACCATTATCTGATAGGTTAATTGGTGCACAATCAAGAACCAGTGAATTTCATCGCCGCCATAAGTAAGTAAGGAAGGTGACTTTAATGATGATAAATACGACCTGGTATGGCTGTGTCTACACACTACCGCCATCTGGTCAACATTGTACATACCAACATTTAAACTGTGACATTCAACCACAAGGTTTAAAGTCGCTCATGAAAACGCGAACTTAAAATCTATCCATTTAAATCTACCATTCATCAATAAACATTTAAACACCGTCATTTGAACGTAAACCTTCCAGCTGCGTCAAAATAAATGACCTCTCTGTGAGAAGGTCTTTTGTCAATTTGAACATTCACAAGATATCTTTCTTGCATTTCTAATGTACTGGGATGGAGTTCTACACATGGGGACCCATTCTCTTAAATTTTTTTCTGCTATCAAACACTTTTTTAAGCTACTGTGTACAGTTCACATTCACCATTTCGTCATTCATCCAATACTATTATACTAGAAAGGCCTTATTTCTTTTTCTTTTTACATCTTTTCTAACAAGATCTTTGCTCATCGCCAGGGCATGGCTTCTGGTTGCCCAGAATATATATATTTATTCTTTTTTTTATTATACTTTGTCGCTGTCTCCCGCGTTTGCGAGGTAGCGCAAGGAAACAGACTAAAGAAATGGCCCAACCCCCCCCCCCCCATACACACACACACACACACATATATATATATATATATATATATATATATATATATATATATATATATATATATATATATATATATATATCCTTCAGTATGTTTACTTTCGATAATGAAGAACAGAAGAAGGAGCCAAACAAGTAAATTTCGTCAAAGACATCTCTCTTTTCTTAACGCTGCCTCGCAAAGATTTTCATTAATTCAAATTGAAGAAACAGACGTATTTTCTATTGTCTGGTTAGCTCAGTGGTAGAGCGTGAGTCTTACACACTTAAGGTCGTGGGTTCGAGACCCACACCAGACATAATTTTTGTCTTTTTCTTGTTTCATTTTGTCCGCATCACATGTGTGCAACATTCAGCATGTTCGTCCAACGTTATAGTGAAGATCTTCACAATAAATGGGGGTTTTCGACCTTATCTGAAAGGGTCAGGTCCACCAAGACGTCCTTGAAATCTTCCAGAAGCTTCTGGCGATCCTCCTCCAACTGCTGGGCACATCAGAGTTAACATGGGCCGGACATCGGTTGTGGAACGACTTAATCTGCTTCCGGTAGTTAGCAGGGATGATAATGAGGGCTCTGACCTCATACCAGGTCAGCTTAGTTCCAGTCTATTACTTAGTTCCAGTCTATTGCTTAGTTCCAGTCTATTGCAACGAAAATAAAAAAGTAAAACTCATTTCTTTGTGGAAAATTGAGAGGAAAACACGACAGCAACATGGAGATTTACCCTGTGGTTATTTTGCCGGCTAGTCGGCAACGGTCGGTCAAACACTATTTTGCCGTGGTAACTCAGTGCTTTATATAATACTAAGTCCAAAAAAATGTTCTTGGGGGCGTAGCTCAGTGGTAGAGCGCTCGCTTGGCATGCGAGAGGACCCGGGTTCAAACCCCGGCGCTTCCATTTTTGTTATTTGGGACATTCATTTTCAGTCGTGTGTATATATATATATATATATATATATATATATATATATATATATATATATATATATATGTGTGTGTGTATATATATATATCGTCCGATCAGGGAAGTTAAGCAACGTTGGGTCTGGTTAGTACTTGGATGGGTGACCGTCTGGGAACACCAGATGCTGTTATCCCTGGGGATAGGGAAGAAAGTATACTTGCCTCATATTCCTTGTGTGTCGCACAAGGCGACTAAAAGTAGAGGGAGCGGGAGACTGGAAATCCTCTCCTCTCTTTTTCAATTTTCCAAAGGAAGGATCAGAGAAGGGACCAAGTAAGAATATTCCCTCAGAGGCTCAGTGTAGTGAGAGTGTAGTGAGGATGAGTATAGTCATGATAAAGATATTGTCAAGATAGCTTGTAGTGAAGAAAATAATGTAGTGAAGATACGAATGTAGTAGAGATAAGGGTTATCAAAGATTAAGGTTTATTCAAAATGATTATGTAGTGAAGATAAGAACTTTTTAGTGAACATCAGGGAGTGCAATGATGATGGTATGGTAGAAATAACGGGGTAGTGAAGAAGAGGGTATAGTGAAGATATAATTTAGTGAGAATAAGCTAGTAGTGAAGATACACTGAATATGAGATTATAGTGAACTTAATCGTATTGACCTAATCCCCCCAAATCCTCCAAACTACGTTCAAGGGCGGATCCAAAGCCAACCGAAAAGGCTCTCTGTGTATTATTAGTGGTGGTGGTGGTGTGTAGGTGTGTGTAATCATCTATTTGCACTGGTCGGGCCCCGTGTAAGTACGTTGCTTGTGTGAGCGGGTAAAATCTAAAGCCTTCCTTGAAACCAGCTTAGTCAAGATAAGGTCGTATGAAGATGAGGCTGTAGTGAAGATTATGATAAGCCTTGCATAGTGAAGATAAAGGGATTAAGGAGAGATGTAGTAAAGAAGATTATAGTGAACACAAAAGGATTCAAGCTAAGTGCAGGGTCGGCCTAAGGGCTTGAACTTACATTTCAGGTCGAACGCATTCGAGTACATAATATTCGAATAGTTATTTCCGTATCAGGGGCGATCATAGCCTAGCGGTAGCTCTCCCGCCCGTTGCACAGGGGTCCCGGGTTCGATCCTGGCTGTTGGAGGTTTTTATGTTTCATGAGAGTGCTCGTTCATATGCACTTAGTTCGTATATATATATATATATATATATATATATATATATATATATATATATTTTTTTTTTTTTTTTTTTATACTTTGTCGCTGTCTCCCGCGTTTGCGAGGTAGCGCGAGGAAACAGACGAAAGAAATGGCCCAACCCCCATACACACGTACATACACACGTCCACACACGCAAATATACATACCTACACAGCTTTCCATGGTTTACCCCAGACGCTTCACATGCCTTGATTCAATCCACTGACAGCACGTCAACCCCTGTATACCACATCGCTCCAATTCACTCTATTCCTTGCCCTCCTTTCACCCTCCTGCATGTTCAGGCCCCGATCACACAAAATCTTTTTCACTCCATCTTTCCACCTCCAATTTGGTCTCCCTCTTCTCCTCGTTCCCTCCACCTCCGACACATATATCCTCTTGGTCAATCTTTCCTCACTCATTCTCTCCATGTGCCCAAACCATTTCAAAACACCCTCTTCTGCTCTCTCAACCACGCTCTTTTTATTTCCACACATCTCTCTTACCCTTACGTTACTTACTCGATCAAACCACCTCACACCACACATTGTCCTCAAACATCTCATTTCCAGCACATCCATCCTCCTGCGCACAACTCTATCCATAGCCCACGCCTCGCAACCATACAACATTGTTGGAACCACTATTCCTTCAAACATACCCATTTTTGCTTTCCGAGATAATGTTCTCGACTTCCACACATTTTTCAAGGCTCCCAAAATTTTCGCCCCCTCCCCCACCCTATGATCCACTTCCGCTTCCATGGTTCCATCCGCTGACAGATCCACTCCCAGATATCTAAAACACTTCACTTCCTCCAGTTTTTCTCCATTCAAACTCACCTCCCAATTGACTTGACCCTCAACCCTACTGTACCTAATAACCTTGCTCTTATTCACATTTACTCTTAACTTTCTTCTTCCACACACTTTACCAAACTCAGTCACCAGCTTCTGCAGTTTCTCACATGAATCAGCCACCAGCGCTGTATCATCAGCGAACAACAACTGACTCACTTCCCAAGCTCTCTCATCCCCAACAGACTTCATACTTGCCCCTCTTTCCAGGACTCTTGCATTTACCTCCCTAACAACCCCATCCATAAACAAATTAAACAACCATGGAGACATCACGCACCCCTGCCGCAAACCTACATTCACTGAGAACCAATCACTTTCCTCTCTTCCTACACGTACACATGCCTTACATCCTCGATAAAAACTTTTCACTGCTTCTAACAACTTGCCTCCCACACCATATATTCTTAATACCTTCCACAGAGCATCTCTATCAACTCTATCATATGCCTTCTCCAGATCCATAAATGCTACATACAAATCCATTTGCTTTTCTAAGTATTTCTCACATACATTCTTCAAAGCAAACACCTGATCCACACATCCTCTACCACTTCTGAAACCGCACTGCTCTTCCCCAATCTGATGCTCTGTACATGCCTTCACCCTCTCAATCAATACCCTCCCATATAGTTTACCAGGAATACTCAACAAACTTATACCTCTGTAATTTGAGCACTCACTCTTATCCCCTTTGCCTTTGTACAATGGCACTATGCACGCATTCCGCCAATCCTCAGGCACCTCACCATGAGTCATACATACATTAAATAACCTTACCAACCAGTCAACAATACAGTCACCCCCTTTTTTAATAAATTTCACTGCAATACCATCCAAACCTGCTGCCTTGCCGGCTTTCATCTTCCGCAAAGCTTTTACTACCTCTTCTCTGTTTACCAAATCATTTTCCCTAACCCTCTCACTTTGCACACCACCTCGACCAAAACACCCTATATCTGCCACTCTGTCATCAGACACATTCAACAAACCTTCAAAATACTCATTCCATCTCCTTCTCACATCACCACTACTTGTTATCACCTCCCCATTTACGCCCTTCACTGAAGTTCCCATTTGCTCCCTTGTCTTACGCACCCTATTTACCTCCTTCCAGAACATCTTTTTATTCTCCCTAAAATTTACTGATAGTCTCTCACCCCAACTCTCATTTGCCCTTTTTTTCACCTCTTGCACCTTTCTCTTGACCTCCTGTCTCTTTCTTTTATACTTCTCCCCCTCAATTGCATTTTTCCCTGCAAAAATCGTCCAAATGCCTCTCTCTTTTCTTTCACTAATACTCTTACTTCTTCATCCCACCACTCACTACCCTTTCTAAACAGCCCACCTCCCACTCTTCTCATGCCACAAGCATCTTTTGCGCAATCCATCACTGATTCCCTAAATACATCCCATTCCTCCCCCACTCCCCTTACTTCCATTGTTCTCACCTTTTTCCATTCTGTACACAGTCTCTCCTGGTACTTCCCCACACAGGTCTCCTTCCCAAGCTCACTTACTCTCACCACCTTCTTCACCCCAACATTCACTCCTCTTTTCTGAAAACCCATACTAATCTTCACCTTAGCCTCCACAAGATAATGATCAGATGTATATATATATATATATATATATATATACATTTACACACACACACACACACACACACACACATATATATATATATAATATATATATATATATATATATATATATATATATATATATATATATATATATATATATATATATATATATATATATATATATATATATATATATATACATATATATATATATATATATTATCCCTGGGGATAGGGGATTAAGAATACTTCCCACGTATTCCCTGCGTGTCGTAGAAGGCGACTAAAAGGGGAGGGAGCGGGGGGCTGGAAATCCTCCCCTCTCGTCTTTTTTTTTTAATTTTCCAAAAGAAGGAACAGAGGGGGCCAGGTGAGGATATTCCAAAAAAGGCCCAGTCCTCTGTTCTTAACGCTACCTCGCTAACGCGGGAAATGGCGAATAGTTTGAAAAAAAAAAAAAAAAAATATATATATATATATATATATATATATATATATATATATATATATTTATATATATATATATATATATATATATATATATATATATATATATATATATATATCCCTGGGGATAGGGGAGAAAGAATACTTCCCACGTATTCCCTGCGTGTCGTAGAAGGCGACTAAAAGGGAAGGGAGCGGGGGGCTGGAAATCCTCCCCTCTCGTTTTTTTTTTTTTTTTTTTTTTTTTTTTTTTTCCAAAAGAAGGAACAGAGAAGGGGGCCAGGTGAGGATATTCCCTCAAAGGCCCAGTCCTCTGTTCTTAGCGCTACCTCGCTAATGCGGGAAATGACGAATAGTATGAAAAAAAAAAATATATATATATATATATATATATATATATATATATATGTACAGAGCATCAGATTGGGGAAGAGCAGTGTGGTTTCAGAAGTGGTAGAGGATGTGTGGATCAGGTGTTTGCTTTGAAGAATGTATGTGAGAAATACTTAGAAAAGCAAATGGATTTGTATGTAGCATTTATGGATCTGGAGAAGGCATATGATGGAGTTGATAGAGATGCTCTGTGGAAGGTATTAAGAATATATGGTGTGGGAGGAAAGTTGTTAGAAGCAGTGAAAAGTTTTTATCGAGGATGTAAGGCATGTGTACGTGTAGGAAGAGAGGAAAGTGATTGGTTCTCAGTGAATGTAGGTTTGCGGCAGGGGTGTGTGATGTCTCCATGGTTGTTTAATTTGTTTATGGATGGGGTTGTTAGGGAGGTGAATGCAAGAGTTTTGGAAAGAGGGGCAAGTATGAAGTCTGTTGGGGATGAGAGAGCTTGGGAAGTGAGTCAGTTGTTGTTCGCTGATGATACAGCGCTGGTGGCTGATTCATGTGAGAAACTGCAGAAGCTGGTGACTGAGTTTGGTAAAGTGTGTGAAAGAAGAAAGTTAAGAGTAAATGTGAATAAGAGCAAGGTTTTTAGGTACAGTAGGGTTGAGGGTCAATTCAACTGGGAGGTGAGTTTGAATGGAGAAAAACTGGAGGAAGTGAAGTGTTTTAGATATCTGGGAGTGGATCTGGCAGCGGATGGAACCATGGAAGCGGAAGTGGATCATAGGGTGGGGGAGGGGGCGAAAATTCTGGGAGCCTTGAAGAATGTGTGGAAGTCGAGAACATTATCTAGGAAAGCAAAAATGGGTATGTTTGAAGGAATAGTGGTTCCAACAATGTTGTATGGTTGCGAGGCGTGGACTATGGATAGAGTTGTGCGCAGGAGGATGGATGTGCTGGAAATGAGATGTTTGAGGACAATGTGTGGTGTGAGGTGGTTTGATCGAGTAAGTAACGTAAGGGTAAGAGAGATGTGTGGAAATAAAAAGAGCGTGGTTGAGAGAGCAGAAGAGGGTGTTTTGAAGTGGTTTGGTCACATGGAGAGAATGAGTGAGGAAAGATTGACCAAGAGGATATATGTGTCGGAGGTGGAGGGAACGAGGAGAAGAGGGAGACCAAATTGGAGGTGGAAAGATGGAGTGAAAAAGATTTTGTGTGATCGGGGCCTGAACATGCAGGAGGGTGAAAGGAGGGCAAAGAATAGAGTGAATTGGAGCGATGTGGTATACCGGGGTTGACGTGCTGTCAGTGGATTGAATCAAGGCATGTGTATGGGGGTGGGTTGGGCCATTTCTTTCGTCTGTTTCCTTGCGCTACCTCGCAAACGCGGGAGACAGCGACAAAGCAAAAAAAAAAAAAAAAAATATATATATATATATATATATATATATATATATATATATATATATATTCCTATGAGTCCACGGAGAAAATGAAACACGATAAATTCCCAAATGGACTTTCGTGTAATAATGGCAAGCAAGTATGAAAGATAGAGTATGAAAGACAAAGACAGTGGACAAGTGTTATGTATTCTGTTTCCTTGATAATCATTTGGTCTGACTCATTCAGATAAGGTGCAAAACGCCAGTAGTGAAGATGTACAAAGGATAATAGAACGATGTACGTACGTACGTACGTAGTGTGAGTATCTTAACTGATAGAAAGTACTGAAAGCGGCAGGAAGTAGTGAGATATTGTATTGTGCTTCGTACAAGACTGGCGGGCGACTCCGTCCTTCGTGCTGTGCCACACACAGTCTGGTGATTGTCGGGATGTGTAGCCATAATGTTTGATGTTATGACCATTAGTGATACATCATGTGATGTTTACTATCACAACATCGGCTTCTTCCTCCTCCTCCAGGAGAGTGGCAATCAGGTGGCGGTTATTGTGGTAGCCCGGTATGTGCAACTGTAAGATTTCAAGCAACATTGTGAAAATGAGACACATTATAAAGAGTTCCATAATTTCTCTAATTCTTCCCCAAATTCATGTGGACCTGCAACACTGAAAATGTTTAAATACCGTTGGTGTAGAGGGAGGGAGAGGCAGGCCTGGGATGAGAGTGAGGCTTTGTAGGAGAGAAAGGCTCGGGATGAGAGAGGCTGAACACAAGATGTTTTGCCGGAGAGTGAGGCTTTGAAGGAGAGAGAAGCTTAGGATGAGGGTTGGGTTGTACCAGAGAGAGAGGCTTGGGATGAGGGTTGGGTTGTACCAGAGAGAGAGGCTTGGGATGAGGGTTGGGTTGTACCAGAGAGAGAGCTTGGGATGAGGGTTGGGTTGTACCAGAGAGAGAGACTGGATGAGGGTTGGGTTGTACCAGAGAGAGAGGCTTGGGATGAGGGTTGGGGTTTTACCAGAGAGAGAGGCTTGGGATGAGGGTTGGGTTTGTTACCAGAGAAAAGAGGGTTGGGATGAGGGTTGGGTTGTACCAGAGAGAGAGACCTGGGATGAGGGTTGGGTTGTACCAGAGAGAGAGGCTTGGGATGAGGGGTTTGGGTTGTACCAGAGAGAGAGGCTTGGGATGAGGGTTGGGTTGTACCAGAGAGAGAGGTTGGGATGAGGGTTGGGTTGTACCAGAGAGACTGACCTGGGATGAGGGTTGAGTGTGAAAGATGGAGTGACTTTGGATGAAAGAAGTGGTACAAGAGAGAGGCTTTAAAGGTGAGAGAGGCTTGAGATGAAGGAGTCTGAACATGAGATATGTTTGTCAGGAAAGTGATGATGTGAAAAAGAGGGTACTTTATATGAGAATGGCAGGA